>NW_027184493.1:0-118601 GCF_021155775.2 Neodiprion pinetum
AAAAGGATAATACCTACATTTTTTACTACGTACCGTGGAAGCTCGCGTTTGGAATTCTTTCAATGTCGTTCAATTTTTGTCGATTACCTACATCCGAATTTTATATTTCTATCGAACGATTGAACAACGATAAATTATCATCTAATAAATCGGAAATTTGGAAGAAAAAAAAAAGTTGCTACGCCATGTAGCACGGCAAGGATTGTACGCTGGGGAATATTGATTCTGGGGTCTGTCCTATGTGCGTCTACTTCTTCTTTTTCTTTTTTTACTTTTCCTTTAGTCGTTGTTGTTATTACTATTATTATCGAACCAGCCAACCCCGTACGGTTTCAACGAGTTGCAGATTTCTACATTCTCAATGTTGATAATATTTCGTATATCTACACGTGAATGCCATCTAGAAGGAGGCCTCTCAGTCTCGTTCAAAGCCGGTGAAGAAGGCAGCCGCTTTTTCAACCACGAATTGATTTTTCAGTTCGTTATTCTATGCATTTTATAGACGCGTGTACTAGCGCTCTGTTGTACCACGTATCTTACATTTACGATTTTTTACGATATGTATATTGGAATGGTTTTTTTTTAACTTTTTTTTTTTTTTTTTTTGTAACGTACCCTTCGAAAAGTTAATTTCCAGCCTCAAACGAAGCCTCGTGAGATCGGAACTCGGTAATAAAATTCTAAAAGGTGTCTCCGTCAGGTTTGAATTTTTCAAACACTCCAACCGAAATAACTCTGTAAAACTGTACAAGTTGAAAAGGTGTTCTTTGTTTCGTTTTGTAGATAACGAAATGTTCATCAAAAAATGTCCCGACTACTACGTGAAATTATTTGTACCCGCTTAGAAGACGGGTGAGAAAAAATCTTACAAGGTAACAAGCACCTTCGTTCATTTATTATGTCCACTCAAATTTCAACGATCGTATGAAATACAAGACGAACATTTAGGTGTATAGCAGTCTCTCTTTTTTTTTCTATAGAAAATTTGACTATCTACAAAATGAAACCAAAAACAGCTTCCAAACTTTTCTAGTTTTCGAGATATTTCGGTTAGAGTATTTGTAATAAATAAAAAAAAAACATGTAAAAGCGATCGAATGTTTATCAAATGAATTTGGTTGCTACGTCAACCTGATTATTGTAAAAAAAAAAATGAATAAAAATATCGTCTTGCTTCCGACTTCCAACTAGAGAGACACGCGTTGCGAATGAAAGCATTTTTCTTCCCTTTCAATATTTCGCCCGTTTGGTCACTTATTTTCGTATCAACTCACCGTGCTCGGGGATCGGCGACGACGGACTTTCGGGCAAGAGAATTCCTTTCTGTACCAACTCCTCGCGGTTCGCTCGTACCGAGATTTTTCTCTCGAGCGCTGAGGATTTAATAAAACAAAAAAAAAAACAAAAAGTAAGAAAAAATCATCACTTGAAATCGGTGAAACATACCTTCCTCGGTTATTCTCAAGCATGAAAGATTTTGTCAAAGAAAATTGTTCGTCGAAGCGAAGTAGGGAGGAGAAAAGAGAAGAAAAAAATTCTTGTCGGATGAACTTCAGACCGAATAAACGGATGCAAATGTAAAACAGTATCGGATGTTTGATTGATACGAGGAAAGATGAAAGCATTGGAAATCAAAGTGAAAATCGAATGTCGTTTAATAAGAAAGACACCGAATAGCAACGGAGGGGAACAAAAAACTTTTGACATTGTCACTTTAAAAGTCATTTCTTCCCCGAATATCTTACTCATCGCAATTCGAGAGTTGAACAGACGGAAGAAAAGAACGTGGAGGTATTTGAGAGAAAATAAGCGAGAGTCGGAGAAGCAAATTAGAGTGCAAATAAAACGAGGCTTATGAAATTACCACTTAAGGGTGTTTCAATTTCGGCTATATAAGTTGACTTACATCTGGAGGCAGCTTCGAACTTGTCGGATTTCTTTTTCCGTTTCCATTTCCATGGTTTGAATAATCTCCCGAATGCCGAGAACTTGCTTTTTCTTTCCAACGGTGGCGTCCGAGCGCCCGAACCCAGACTGTTCGTCCGTAAGGCAGTGCCATTTTGTTTTTTAGCTGTAAACAAAAAAAAGAAAAAATGGATAGACAAAATATTAGCCAAGGCATAAGCATTTTCTAATTATACCATTTCTTATAATTTATATTATTATTTCCAGTCCTTCCACCTTGGCTGTGTCGGAAATGGAGAGAAAAAAGAAAAGAAAGCCAAAATACTGAGGGTGCAAACGACCAATGCGAATTTTACTAGTCATCAATCACAACTTATACCGCAAATATCTAATCTTCATAAATTTGTTGCATGCAGGGTTGGTAAATTGATATTGAAAATTGGACAACAAATCGATGACAAAACGTTTGATTTGCGCGGATGGCTGAGTGGATACAAATTTCCGCCACCTGGAAGTGGATTCGAGGGTCGAAAGGGTTGCGTTATCATGGCTGGATTCGCAGAATCGTTAAACCAGCGACCTTTTCGACGTTGTTCTCAGACGAGTCGGAAATGACGGAACTCTGTCGGTTATTCCTGGGTTACGGTGGGTAAATCGCGATCTTCGTTGTACCGACGTAACCACGATGTGTTGAGCTTGAGCTTTCGTCTCATCGATTTTCACCGCAACCCCTAAAACTTTGCTACCCCCTTTCGGCAAGGCCTAGAAACTACGAAGCGCGAAATAGCGTCTGATAAAAATCTGCCGAAATCGATACTCGTAAGCGTCGAAGTTTGAAGGAAGATTGAATTGATCCATGAATCGAAGAAGCTACATTTCTAGATCACATTGACGTTTGTTCACGTTTGCGGAATGATTTCTTCATTTTTTCGGTGCCTCTTTTCTCGTCGGCGAATTTCAGAGCTCGTCCGAATCACAATTTGCACGTCCGTTTGAACCGAGCGATGAAATTTGATTCGCACGTCAGTGTTAACGAAGTTTTATGTATCTTGTACAATCATCGGACAAAATTTACACTCGGGAGTGAGTACGAAATTTCTACGATCAATACACGATTCGCTAAAAGAATCCTCCATTATACATAGTGACAACATACTGCTAGAAAAACTCTGCGTAAAGAAACTAAAGAGTAAAAGATCGGGTATCGGTATTAATTTTAAATTGAATTTCGAGGAGTTAACTTTTCAAATCAATCGTACACTTTGTATGAATACTGGTTTACTAAATCTTGGACACGTCCGAAGATGCGAATTAGCGATTTTTCCGAAACACGCGTAGTTACAGTAACGTTACTCAACTTCATCCTCGCGGATCTAGAACAGATGACAGATCACGCTTATCGTCAGAGATCTAAAACCCTGCGTCGAATGTATCTACAAGTCAGCTGATAAAACTGTGCGACTAAAAAAAGTAAACCGTTCCTGTTCTGATTTGGGAAAATTGATAGAGAGTCTCTCGGCTAAATTGTCGATGGTTAAACTAGACGAGACTATCCTAATCACCGGCCAAAGTGCCGATCTCTGATCAAGCATTGATCGTTATGTTCCGCAGCACGCGAAGGTTGTTGAGAAGACGGCTGGCCGATAAAGTGAATTTGTAAATCTACGATAAGCACGATACTCCGATGACTGACAATGAATTGCAATTCGAGGACGATAAGACGATTAATTGCGATTCAACGGTCAGCTTGTGAAAGAATTCACTGTTAAAAAGAATCTTGCTTTGAATGTAACACCGAAAATATTCTGCAGAAGTCCACGTCATTTTGGTGTTAATTTTAAGACGACTTAGCGTCAAGAATCGAACGATTTACAACGACGATCTTTAATCTTACACTAATCGGAGTGGACTTTTATCGACACCGTGAATTTTCCGACAGCGAATTGTCGTTTAGAACGAAATTTCGTGCCTTAGCGACAAATCACAGCGCGTGCTGCAAAGCAGTTCGTTATTCTCGAGGCAAAAGGTGCACACCGACAAAGGGACCCTGATCTCTTATCTTTCGATCGCTTTTCACATCGCGAAAAATGCCGAACCCAGGTAATGACTTTATAAAATTTCTTGTAACAATGATCCATATTCGTCGACGGCTGCTGGTTAGGGCTTTTGAAAGCTGAGAGAGAAACTGAATGTTAATAGGCATTTCACGTCAAATTAGCAACCCATGTATCGTCATTTTTTCAGATTTTTTCAGCCACCGGTGAAATAAGTAAAAAAAAAATAATGATAAACCGATTCCGAAAAATTTACACAGGTTCTATGATTTGAAATGTAATTTTTAAACACCACGCGATAATCGGAACCCAATATCTACTAATTTTTTCGCAAGTTTCTAGTTTTCTCGTATCGGAATCGCTTATCTCTTTTTTTCTGTCTTTCCCGTTCCAAATATAATAAAAAAGCAAAAACAATTCCCAAATGAAATAGCTAAAAACTTGCGAACAAAAAAATAGTAATTACAGAGTTCCCGTTGTCGTGTGGTGTTCAAAAATCACATTTCGAATCATAGAATCGATGAAAATTTGGCGTTTTTCGTAATTGGTTTTGCGATATTGCATAAATTCCACCAGCGGCTGAAGAAAATCTGAAGAAAATCTGAAACAGTTTCCAAAATACTAAGAAACGATCAGAATTTAAGGGGAAGGAGGTACACGGACTGCTAATTTGACGTGAAAAAAGGTTCAGAAACACTGAAAAGATGGATTCGCGATGTCAAATTCACGGGATTCGGTCACGTTCTAATAATGTCTTCCCCCGACATGCACTCGTCACGTTCGAAGATTCATCGTCGAATTCCTGGATACCATTTCGGTTGACCGATTAAGTGCCGAACTAATTTTCACGGAACAATTGCCCCGTGATTAATTAATTATCCGAACGAGTAAGACGAATACCGCCAAGTTTCATATCTTCGGTTACACGAAATAACGCCAAACTCTTTCTTCCGGGTAAATAATTACACCAGGATCGAACCGGTATTTTCCCAATCTATATATCACTTCAGAGAGAATTCGTCGTCTTGTGTACGAGGACCGCATATTGCCGATTGAGGAAAGTCCGACTGGACGACGCGAAACGGTCATTACTACCCAGACAAGCGCTCGGCCCAAAGTTTCTCTCCTAATCCATCACGATCCAGGAAGATCCAGGAAGATCCAGGTAGATCCAGGTAGATCCAGCTGACTAACAAACCAAACCCAGCAAGCGATCGGAACAAAGGTTTCGTCGGTCCCGTTTTACCCTCATTGTCTGCAAACTTCGGATGTTGATTTCCAAAGGCAATGAGGAGTTGGTCCTTATTTTGGGTGTTGACGAATTTATTTCATAATAAGGCAAAGTAAGAAAAGTGATCTACGTAAAAATCTTTTTACGAATCCGGATTGCAGGTGCGCTGATTCGATTAGACAGGTCTTGAGGTATTTTTTTTTTCAATTTTTTTTCAGAGATAAAGTTGTCCAAACCGAGATCACATTTAACACAACACCCTCCCCTCTCTCTCTCTCTCTCTCAAGCCTCTTGTTACGCATACAATAACGCATACGGTGTAAAAATGATCCGAGCAACGCGTTTCACGTGCCGGAAGTCGTCGGGTGAGGAAGAGAAGGGAAAAATAGGATGTGGGGAGAACGGAATTGGCGAAAGATTCGATTCCAGTGGGTTCTAAGCAGCACTTAGGATCGCGTTGTCGTTTCCTGGGGTTGAAAGACACCCCGTTAGCCTCGCCCCCTTGTGCGACAGACGACGACGACGGTCGACCAAAATTGCTCCGGGACACGTTCGAGGCCCCGACCCCATTCCGACCCCCTCATCCCCCGTTATTAGCCCCGGGTGTCGGAAAATTGTCGTTTCAAGACGCGGAACATACTTCATCCCCTCGGAATGAAATATCGTCGAGTTCTCCCTCCTCGCAACCTACGTTATACACCAAACTATACCGAGAACTTTTCGAAGCTCTTTTCAGAGGTTCCTCTCTAAGCATCGTCTCTCTTAAAACTGTTCGAGTACGCGAAAAAAAAAATTTCAACAAAGCTATCGGTATTTTGGCACTTGTTTTCTCTCTTTTTTATCATTTTCAAGTAGACTTTGTTGTTCGAATTCCTCTCTTAAATTCAACCGCACCGAAAAAGGATTATATAATAAAATCACCGCACTGAGAACGAAGACTAAATTTCTCAATCCATTTTCAACTTGCTTAAATACTCTTTTTTATTATTATCAAAACTCATTTTCAGGTACGATTGAAATTTGATAGCCGGTAGACTCGAGTAAAACTTTTAATTACGTAGAATCCAAAGTTTAGATCTATCAAGCTTAATGGAAAACTTAAACTGCTAGAAATGAGTCACGATCAAACATTCTTGACGGATATGAAAATGAATCTTGGTAAAACGACTTGAAGCTAAATATTTTACCGACCAATATAAGCGTTCTTTTTTTGACTTGCGTGATTGAATCAACTTGAACTTTAGCGATCGATATTTCAGGTAAATTCCGAACATCGAATTGGCTTCACGACTTCCTTGAAAATAGTTCCTGCATACTAATTACATGACACGGTGTATATTTTGTGGTGAGGTGACGGATGGACGAGGTAACACATCGTGTGGGTTTCCCAGCCGACTTTACCATATATATATATATATATATATATATATTTATATTACGCGGTGTTTACGACGTGATAATTAGCCTTGGACCGTGTATTCGAGATATGCAAACACGCATAGATAACCTCGGGGGGGGGGGGGAGATGACGAGCTGGATGAGAATGAACGGAAGGAAGATGAATTAGACCAACAAGACTCTCGGATAATGATATTATAGAACCCTTGTCGAATTAATTGTCCTACAATTATGAAACATCGCGCCAAAGATCAAAACACTGCAGGATACCGACGAGAAGACAAATCGCGTTCTTAAACGAACCGAAAGTTTGTATATTTTCTAATCGGTTGAAAAAAAAAGAAAAAATGTGAATATTTCTCGATAATTTTCCAATTCCGAGTTCTTTGAGTAGTTTTTTGTTTTTCCGATTTATCGAAGATGCAAAGTTTATTGGAAAAAACAAAAAATCCGAAAGACTTGGAAAGAAGAGGTGGATATTTTCCCGCGTGGAAAATTTCAACTGGAAGTTGAATCAACAATCTGACGATTCGAAAATCTTAATCTCCCGTTTACCGAGACTAAAACGTTGTTATTTCATTCGCCGATAATATCGTTGCCCGTTCGTCACTGATTCGTCGAAAATTTTGTTGTCACGTGATTTCGAACGATTGCTTCGAAAACAAAAATGAGGTCGGATTGAAAAACAAAAAAAAAAACAAAACAAAAAAAAAGAAAAACAAATCAATCCGAGCACATCTGAAATTGTACGAGACGGGAAAAAAACAACCATTTTCTTTCTTTCCATTACCTGTACCGGTATTTTTTTTTTTTTCAAATGAAACAGATCAGGCTCGAGGAAGATGACGATGACGTTCGCGCGATAACGAGGATATATACGTACAACCACTTTTTCAAGCCGGAAGAACGGACGGCGGCAATACGCGCGACTGCTGATAGCGATATAACGGACAGCAAAAGCAAAGGGTGCGCTTTAGGGTGCGCGAGTACGAGGCTATGGTGGTGGTACTGCAAGGGCGTAGGGTTCATGGGGGGTTGCCATGGCTACGCCACCGCACTTTGTTTTCTCTCTCCAATTATCTGGCCACGGGTTGTCAACCTGATCTGACCCAACATTGATGGCCAGCAACAGCCAAGAAGTTGACGAATTGGGGTAAAAAAAAAAAAGAAAATTATAAATTGGGATAATAATGATAACAAAATCGGATTTAACGATGTTAGATATTAATTCGCTCGATAATCACACCATCTGATTGGAGTAAGTTAATTAATTGGCGTCAACTTGAACGTGTCGCAAGAGTTCTCTCAGCGTACAAGAGACTGAAGTTAGTAACGTTGAAGTAACGAAAGATCAGGTATCCATTCGTTGTTAGTCAATTTTAGAGTATGACATGAGAGTAATTTTTTCGTTTCTGTTAACGTTTACTAAATTTTACACAATCTGAAAGTTACGGAGTAACGACTTTTCCTAAACGTTACAGTAACGTTGCCAACTTTAACCTCAAAATCATGTTTCATTTTTTATCATCACTTTTTTATGTGTTAAAATATACTCGAAATTTCGACTTTCGTATTGATTCTGAAAATCTAAAAAGTGAAATTTGGATTTACCTAAAACCGAACGAGCGAGTGAAATTTTTATTTCACAACGAATCAACTCGCACGATCAATCGAATGTCCGTTGATTCCACGCGCTTTGATCCTGCAACTCGTTGGGGAAGGTGAAGGACCACGTCCAGCTGATATCCGGTAAACTCGAAGGGTGAAAATAAAACTTTTGCACTTAATCATATCCCTTTACAAGCCCCACGTATACGTAAAAAGCAATAGAAAGAATTGAGATTTGAATATTTCACCCTCACCAACAACAGCTTCCCCCTTTAATAATTCATCACTTTACACGCTCGCGCTGTGATGATAAATTATTCAATATACAATAACAATAATAAACGCGACAAGCCGAAGCACATATAAACATTAAAATGAAATAGAAGACGGAGTATATGCGAGAATCGGTTACCGAAGAGAGATAAAACGCCTTCCTCTCGACGCTGACGTCCAATCTTAATCACTCACGAGGGCCACAAAAGCTTCATCATCGAGACTCGTTCACATATATCTTTTACAGCCGCGATAAACGATTTGGGACGATAAAGGGGGAGGGGGAAGGGGGGGGGGGGGGGGGGGGGAGACAGATCCAAGAACAGCTCTCGAAGCTTAAGACGCTGGTCTCAAGATGCTGCATATTAGGTACGAACAAGGCCTCGGAAATTGATGATGATAAGAAAGAAAATAAAAAAAAGAAAAAAATTTTTACCCCTTCATCATTTTTCTTTTTTTTTTTTTGCGGCGAGAAAACCTGTTGCAAAAATTCAAACCGAAACATGTATTCATACCTCACTGTTTTAAAAAAATTTCTTCAACATTGAACGAAATTTTCAACGTTTCGTTTTTGTTCACGCGTCGTTTTGTCATTGTCGTTATTTTTTTCTTTCAAACACTTTGAGGAAGCAAAAAAAAAAATTTACACAAATCATGGAGCGGAATGATTTTTACACGCGTGACAAACTACCGGCTACTTGCGCGTACAATTTAGCAGTACAAATTGTGTGCAATTAGAAAAAGAACGCGAACATGATAAAGCGTTGCTGACGATCGCGAGGCAGAGATTATAACGTGACGTTGAAAACGTGCCAATTGACACGATCCTGTTCTTCTCTGTTTTTTACACTTCTTTTTAATTTTCTTTTCTCTTTCTCATTATTAATTTTATTTTCTTTCTTTTTCCCTTCCATTACTCTTTAGTCTTTTTCCGCACGAGCGCAAACCGTAAATTATTTCGAACAAATGTAGGTAACGTTACGAACGTTCTAAGAGATCTGTTAGAAACAGACGCGAGTGATACGCGAGTTTCCAGTCTTTGTCGGGTTACGTGATTGCGAGTAATTAACGGACATATGTACATACATATATATTATATATGTACATATGTATATATATACACACGCGCACACACACGTTCGTGTTTCCGTGTTAAAATGGCAAAGATCATAGCGAGCGGCTGATGCAATAAACGACGAAGAATAATACCCTAGTCCTTATCCGCAATTCTGCGTCGTTACGTTGCACGAACACACATCTATTATTATATTTGATGCTCGAGCAACGGGAGCGAATGATAATTTCAATTTATTTCATTCCGCTGCTTGCGATGCGGCAACTCTCAAATTTCACAATTAACGAGACGAGTGTAATATCATTATTATTATTATTATTATTACTATTATCACGGATACACGTATATACATTATCCTTCCATTTTAATATATTTCATCTCTCTAAAACATTACATTACTATTTGAAAAAATTAAACGAATCAATCGATCGATCGATAAACAATTCGCAAAGATTGAGATTTGAAGTCACGTTTTTTTTATAAACTATATACGGCTGTGCGAATGAAAGCGTTTGTAAATTTTTATAAGACTGTGCCAAGTTTTAAGTACCGCGGTTAATTTTGAAACCGAGAGATATTGACAGATCTAGGTCAGGAATGCTGAGTTTGATTCCTGTTAAAATTATTTCTGATCAATCGATGGATATATATATATATATATATATACATGTTACATATCATATTATTGTCTGTTACAGCGAGAGGAGTCGAGCAATTGCCGTAGGAATGTTAAAATTTGAATCTTCTCACGAGACGCGTTATTCGAAAATATTTCAATACAAGGAATAAACGCTTTCTACTCAGTATTATGTACGATATAAGAATAATACAATAATGTAATTTATAATAATATATCCCACGGCGTGTTCGACGAGAGAGCCGCGTTGATATTTATAATCATACAAACAGCTAACTGTGGGAAAAAACGAGCGTGCAACTATGCTACGGGAAAAATTTTAAGAATCGAAAAGTGTGCAGTGCAACAATTTATTAACGCAAACAATAAGAAATGTAAGATCGTGGGTTATTATTGAAAAATGTCGTCATAAAGTCAGAGCCTGGTTATCGGCTACATTTCATCACCACAAAACCCAAGTTTCTTTTAATTTTAGTACGAGCAAATCATAATTCTTGGGCTTTCAAATTCCTCGGTATCGCACAAATCAACGAAACATAACGAACAATATACCTATTCTTATACTATCTAAACTCGAAAAAAAACAGGGTCAACGATCATTTCTCAGCCGACACGCATTCGTTTCATTTTTCCCCACCACTTTGACGGATTGCAAACTGACAATCCCGATACGTAATAATAAGAAAAAAAAAAAAAAAAATAAATAAATAATTAAATAAAAAATAAAAACGAATTACGATTACGACAAATTGATTCGCCAACGCAAATACTCGCACCCGCGCAAAACATGCGTAACTTGTACGCATAAACGAAGGCGCGGGGGAAAAAGCGAGCGAAGTATGCTTCTCGTTGTTGCGCGAGTTACGTTAAACGTAAACGGTGTTTACTCCCAGCTGATTCCCCACCACACGTCCTATATAGCAATACGCCACGTTGTGTGCGTTTAACGGTGTTTGTCGTATACGATCGTCGTCGCCGAGGTAAAAGTCAGCAGGCATGTCGTACTGTAGGCGCTGATACGGGAGGAGTGGTGGGAGATGCGCGGAACGCCGACGCGCATCCGAAACGGAGAGAAAACGGCCGGTGGAGGGGATGAGGAGGAACGACGACGACGGCAATCAAGTGGCGAGTGGGAGGGGGAAAGGTGAGGGAAGAATGGGGGGGGGGGGGATGCCGAGTTACACGGGGATAGGATGAACTTCGGGACTGCCACCTGCTGTGCTAGCGATCCTCGCGGTAGGATCCACGTGGCCGGGAACAAGAACGAGAATCTTACCGACGAGATAGCGGAACGACGCAGACTCGAGCAGAGTTTGAGTTACCGCTCCTTCCTTTTTTTTTTCTTTTTTTTTTGGCAATTTTTGATTCACCAACAACAACTGCCAAGTACAAGAGAAAATATTGAATATATTTATTTAATTACAGCGAAAATGGCGCGTGTGTACAGAAATGTTCGAAATTCATATAAATATACGCGAAAAAAAAGAAAGCATTTACTATTTTCTGCTAACCTACCGTGAAAATCCGGAATGGCAAATTTTTGCACAAAAACTTGATACACGCGGGAAAGTTTTATACAATTTCTACAAAAATTTTCTACTTCTTGTTTCTGTTTTGTACGTCATGTTGGATCCGTTATTTTGAATGATCGAATTTCGAGTTTTAGATTCGTAATACGGTACGCGTATTAACTCGTCGTCGTTTAATCGATGGTTATTAAATTCTGCATACGTGCCGTTTGCTTACGCGATTGCACAGATTTGCCCGTACAACCAAACGTCCATACGGCGTAAGTACGTGTGTGAAAAGAAAGTAAGCCTGCCTTGCCTCTGGCTAATTTTCGCAGAGTCCGTCACGCGGCGCAACTTCTACCAAAGAGTTGACGATAATCGTTGCATGTATGCATACATATGTATGTACATGTAATACGCTGCGGTAATCGTTGAGTAATCGATTTCCAATCGACGAAGCTATGGCATTTCAAAAGCTGCTTATTGGGTAATTTCGTTGCACGCTGTTTAATTGTGCACCGTAAGATAACGATGACGATGACGATGATAATGATGATGATGATGATGATGATGATGATGATGATGATATTGTTACTCGCAACTATTACAATCATGTTGATCTATAAGCTGCGAAGGTTCGATATATTTTAATACAAGAGGAAAGAACATCGAGTCGAATCAGCAAAAATAAAAAAAAGAACGGACATTTTGCTTTCACGGGATATGATTAAAAAGTAACTGTTTCAGGACTTGTTTCTTTGCTTGTACCGTGAGACCTTGCTTCTGTCCAAATTTCATGATTCCACGTAAACGTTAAGTACCCTAAAATAGGTTTTGACGATTAAGTTTGCGGGTATAAAAATATGTGACACAAATGGCCGTGTCTTTTGATTGCGTTGACTTAGTGGCATGAATTTTGCACACCTCCAAGGTACCGTAGACGTTGAGTATTTGATATTAATTTCAACTCGACACCTCTACCAATTCCTGAGAAAAAGGATCTTGACAAAGGGACAATCCGTTTTTCTTCTATTCTAAGTATAATAAATTTTAATAAAATAAATAAAAATAAATATAATTTACGTTTAAATTGCCGTTACGCGTATACGCACGTAACGTAAATTGCAACGTGATTTTATCCGCGTGCTGGTACCTGGTATATAATTGCAGGAAGTTTAATGTAGCTCAATGGTGCAACGTCCTGCCGCAGTCCTATTCCCGTAACAACTAAAGGTGCCTAGATATAGGTATAGGCACAATGGGCAGACACGTTTCTAATCAAGTATAAACGACGCGATAGGCGAGCAATAAACGTGCTACAGCACAATACGGAACTGTATAAAGGGTATTGAAATTATTGTCCTGTAGAATGAATTAGAACGAGAATACTTCCGAACGATCGAGAAGAAGAAAACAGTCCAAGTATAGGATTAAAAAGCGATCAAGGAGCTGATTAACAAAAAAGCAACAAGGCGATCAACGTTCGGTCAAACTTCTTTCTCGTTATCTCTCTCCTTGTCTATTTCTTCGAAATATAAGCGACAGCGAGCAAAAACCTATCGTTGCTCCGTAAATCGTATATGTTTGAAAATTTGGAACAATATCCTGCATTAAATAATTTGATAAAAATAATTTGATGCTCAAATTTTAACAGTCGTATTTTCACACTTAAACAGAACTTTTGAACATGTTTCCGTAAAAAAAATTCACGAAAACGTGTTTAAAAGTTAAACTTTTCTTTCTTCTTTTTTTTGACACAACCTAACGTGCACAATATACACAAGTATGTACGTACACGTGGCTTCGTAGCGAGTGGCGCGAGTTTTAACGACAAATTGCACCTGCCATGCGGCAAGGAAGCAAACGGCTTTACGCAACGGCTGTCGTGGGAAAAGGAGAGGAAAGCCAACGAACGCGTGGGTTCGGACTTATAATCTACCCGATTGTGACAACGACGAACACTGTTGTGCCGGAGTGTGTAGCAGTTTGCCATATGGGATCGATCGCCTCTCTGGAGTTTTGGGTCATTATACGTGAGATGGTGGTTCACACCTGCGTTCCATACATGCATATGTGTGTAATATTATTGTACGTACGGTACGTATCATCGTCAGAAATTACCGTTCTCACACGCGATTGTAATGAATTGTAATAATATGGAAAAACGAAGCGAGAATACGGTAATAATAATATTAATATATAATAAGCATTCTTTTCACGAATCTCCCTCCTCCCCGTACCTGAGTATCGTATAATAACGGTAATTGTCTGAGGAAATGACAGAAGGGTTAAGAAACGAGCAGTCGGTCAGCATATGCTGCTGTTACCGAAACGTTTTTACACGCGATAAATGTCTGTATTCACTTCGTACCGCAATTATTCTATCCGCACAACCGAGTGAGAAGAAAAATTTTCATTCTCAGGCACGCTCTCCGCGCAAAGTCGCGTTTCCAAGAAAAATCACTCGCCCTGTTTTTCACTACACGGATACGCGTGAGGATGAGTATAAGACAAAAAATTTGATATGACAAAGTATGGAGTCATGGATGTACTTGCGTGTTGCGTAACTCGCGTATTATTTATTTGTTTATTATTTTTTTTTCTGTTTTTTTTTCTAATTCGTCCGATACCAGAAACTTGACTCTGTAGCCTGATATAACAATGATGGTAATAATGATAATGAGAATTAAAAAAAGAAATGACGAGTTACAATTACAGGCGAAAGAAAAGGAAGAAAAAAAAAAATGGTAATAACGTTTCGATGAAAAATTCGCTAATATACTATACCTACTGCTATTGTATATACCAAGGATTAGAATATGTACGAGGCTGAAATTAGCAACCCCGTCGAAAGTTGAAGCAAAAATTACTATTTTACACCATTGGCATAAGTATAATTGAAGAAATTGATTTTACAAAATCTGAATTTGTTCATGTTCTATAACTGGTTTGCTAAATTTCGTCCAACCCTCTAAAGTTGCACAAAAAACGATTCTTTATTTTTTTACTTATTTGTTTTTTTTTATTTATTTTGTCTTAAATACGCATCGTTACGATAACGTCACGAATTTTAAGAGCCCGATGAATATCTCCCCCCGTGCAAACATCGCGTTGCAGGCGGTCGGTCGTCTCAAGAAAGCTCGCGATGCTGGTTCATAACTTACGCGTACACGCGTCACACACGTGCGTGCAAACGCACACAGAGCGTGATCATCGAAGTTGGTTCACCTCGGGCGTCGCGACGCCGCGCGCCGGACGGCCCACGCCTTCTTCTTCTTCTTCTTCTTCTTCTTCTTCTTCTTCTTCTTCTTCTTCTTCTTCTTCGTCGCCTGCATAGCGTCACGTGCTTCTCCGCCCTCAAACGAAACGAGCCTGCCGAGTTCTAAACTGGGACCTTGCTCCGGCAACTAAAAACCAGACCAGAGTTTCTCTATCTCTCTCTAGGCACCGTATACGTATAATATATAGTCGTGTATGATGGAGAAATATGCGAACAATCGTCACATTGCCGCAGCTAGTGTTTGAAAAACATAGACATTAGAGTGGTTCACTTTTTTTCAATTTGCCTTTTTTGTTTTAAGGTACCAATGGGAAATAAAAACTGTCATCCAAATTTCTCCGAGAGGATTAATCTTTCGGATAAAAGACTAGAAGAGCCAACAGCGGAATTGTTAAGCGCGGTTTGACGTTGATTGGTGAACGATTAATTGGACCACCATACGAAAACAATCAACTAATTGAATTATATAATTCCGTGAGGTGCGGAAATAAAAATAATAGTAATCGACACTAATAAATAAGTATTTGACACTAATTTTTCAAGTGGCTCGTTAAAAAAAAAAAAGAAAGAAAAACGAGTTAAAAAACGAAGCATCCTAATAACCATTGATAACTATAATTCTCAGTAGATTGGAGAACCGGATAGAAGAAAAAAAAAAAAAAAGGAACGTCCAATTCATGAGGCACTAACAAAATTTCGACAATTAGTAGATTCCCCATTATCGTCAACGCATCGTCGGTAATTAATTCGAGTTAAAAGTCGTGACTAATTGCAACGATATTATCTCTCTACAAACTCGTAACGGTCGGCTCGCGATCTCCGAGGTGTGATAAAGATTAAAGTATTATGCACTTGTACCTTGCAGGATGTAGTCACAGAATGCAATTCCGCAGAGAGACTCGTGAAAACATTGAACACACACACACACATTATAAGAGAAGGGTGGGGCGGAATCATCTCCAGTTACCCTGGGATAGCAAATTGTCTCTCTCGTTAACGGAATTATACCGCAGCAGCAGCTGCCTGACTCTCGGTTGCTTGTTTGCAAGCAGGAATGGAATAATATACGCTGACCGGGGACAAAGTGGGGAGAAAGAGAGAAAGATAAAGAGAGAGAGAGAGAAAGAGAGAGAGAGATGAAGGTTGCGGTAGTTCTCACGAAAGTTGAAAATTAGCCTAAATATTAAAGTGGTTGACGAAAAAAAACATTTTTTCTCACTGCGAATTCCTCATAAAACTGTTATTTATGATGAAAAGAAAAATCCTCTTTTTCAGGCAACAATATTCGGTACAAAAAGGGTCTCCAGATATTTTATTCAATTTTGCATACCGTGGAAATTATTGCGAATTAAAAAGAAAACAAAAATAATCGTATTAAATTCAGAGAAAATAAAAGTGTACCTTTTTTTTTTTTTTTTACAAAATATTGCTGTCTAAAAAAAAAGTTTCTCGATATTTTCATTCTCGTCTATATTTTCGACGACGAGTTACGGTAGAACGAAAATTGCGTTTGTCAAGATGAAAGCAAAAGTGATCACGAATTTCGTTTGACAATTAATGACGCATAGTTTCGTGTAGCAAACATTACGCAATGTGACATAATTATTTCTATTAACCGTAATCGCATAATATTTGTATGTATGTACAGGTGATACTTGAATATATCAGAGTTTAACGACTTTACTCGAGGTTACGACGCGAGGTGAATGCGACGCGCATGTATAATTACAATACACCGATTAAACGTGTTATTCCCACCGGAAGTCGTGCCCGCACAACGTATGCATTTATCCTACGAGGTTGAAGTTTTTAAGGTTACTTCGACGATGCACGTTTAGGGAAAATCGTTAATTCGCAGCCTTAGGATTGTCTGAAATTCGGCAAGTAAATCACAAAAAAAAAAGAAAACAGCGCCTTGAAAGTCGTTTGAAAAATTGTACAAGGAGCTTTCGTAACGTTAATGTTACCAACATCAACGTGAGAAAAATATTTCATTACATTTCCAGATGTGTTTCCCTAGTTTTCTGGTAAGTTACCAAAACCTAAATTGTTCAGTTTATCGACTCTATATTCGGTTAGAATTCAATTTGAATTAAAGAAATATATAACGTGTACAAAAAAAATGGTCAGTCGAACCCAATTTGTTTTCTCGACGATGAAAAGTAAACTTTTTACCTCGAGAAAACAAAAAAAAAAAAAAATCATTTTTAATTCCCACGATAGAAAACTGATATTTTCAGTTTTTCTCTGCAATCGAATTGAAAATCCCTCAAGAATTCCAGGTTTTCCATGACCCGTTTAAAATTTCCTTAAATTTCCAGGGTTTTTCAGTTACGTGACCACCCTGAATTACAAAGCATGTCGTAAAAAGCTTCGTGGATTCCGAGTGATGATAAAAAAAAAAACATTTATAAATAAAAGATCGCAATGAGAAATGACGAGACTCATGGACCCGTGACGAGTGATAATTATTATACGGGGGAATAAGGGAGGAGGGGGAACCAGGTACTCAGTGTCAACCCTGCAGGGTCGAGTTGGGTCACTGGGTCAAGGTGCAGCTCTCCTTGTCCTCGAGAAAAACGTCGTTATTACATCAGGAAGTTATCTATTCCGGTGCGAAGGTCTGATTCAGGGCTTTGCTTCGTTCTATCACACAGATTCTGTAGACAAATTCCGGTTCGTTGATCGTAGTCATTTAGGAATCTCGTCGTCGTTCTCGAGAAGAGAGAGAGAAGGTGATTGATAGTTGCCAACTTCGCACCGAAGTAGCAATCATTAACGGCAATTTTCAGACATTACAACGATATAATATAAATATTTCTTTCCATCTTTTATAAATTAATCTGTTAAACAGGTTCCCATCAACTACGCGGAGAATTTTTAATACGAGATAATTGCCGAAAGATATGAAAATAAACCAGACTGTGTAACCTACGAATTATTATATAGTTTCTGAAAACAGGATAAAATTCCTAATACCAGATGATAAACCAGCTAGCCGAGTAAGTAAGTAGCAACGAACCAGGGTCAACAACACGGGTCTTAATCGCGATACAGCCGAAGGAGCAGTGCGAAATACTTACGTACGCCTGCATTATTAATAATATTACCAAAGAAATTTCAAGAATTTTCTCCGGCAAGCAACAACGAACACTGACCAAAGAAAAAAGAGAGGCAAGAAATTGGACGAAGTAGGTGAACGATGAATGAAAACGATGATTGATAAATAGGAGAAAAGAGTATGAGAAAATCTAGGCCAACACCGTTCGAGTAATTCGTCGAGCGGGGGAAAACATTCTTGGCCAAATAACGTTTCGAGCTATAAATACTAGGTTATACATACAGAATAATATATATATACATATATACACAGTGGAAACTGCCATCCGTCGGTTCAAAGATTTCATTTGAAAGATATTCGCATCTCTGATGAAGTGTTTAAAAATATTTTCTACACTCAGTCAGTCTCGAGTTTAGTGGTTTTTGTTTCCGGAAATTTGGATTCCACTTGGACGATATTGATTTTCCGAACTCATTTATCCTCAACAACGTGTACGGAGTGCAAAGTATAAGAAAAAAAAACAAACAAATAAATAAAAAATAAAAAAAAAATGTGCAACTTTATAATCTAGTCTCTCTTATTCAGGTCCTTCCGGAAACTGGTTCTATCTCGTAAATAAACAAGAGTTATTTATATCATATAACTGTTTGAGCAAACAATATAACAGGTACAAATTATCCAAAGTTGAAGATGATCGCAGAGAGTTGCATGAAAATTCATCTAACAAAAGAGTAAATAATTTCTATTTGGCTATTTCGGGGATTTCTCGCTTTACCGTTTCTATTTTCAATCGTCCAACCAATGGCGTTGTAGGGTAAGAAAAAAGACTTCGACAAAATGAATCGAGCTCGAAATCAATAACGAGTCATCGCGTTCGTTCTGGAATGTAAAAACCATCAGCCAACGCACGGGGTCAGATTTCATTTCGTTCTCCGAGGTTGACGGCGGATGAACGGATGCCGCAGAGACAGACGTCTGGGTTTATCTGCCGAATAGCTTCTCAATAAAACGCGAGTCGTCTCTACCGTACGATACAACGGGTGAATATGTTCGGAATTTCTACATTTAGAGAAATTTTTAGTTCAGTAGTTTAGTTTAGTTTATTTTTAGTTTTTGTACAAGACGAAGTTAGTCTCACAGTGTGGACGAAAGATGAACAACGACGAGGTGTGAAAACACTGGTTCACCTTCGCAATGCCGAACGATGGTGAATAATTCTCTACCTAAATACAGAGAGAGAAAGTGTCTGGATGACCAACCGTCGACAAAGGCCAGTTCTGACACTTTGACTCTGAGGAGGTGCCCGTGCCCTGTTTTAGAAAAGTTGTAAAATAAAAAAGAAGAAAAAAGAGAGAGAGAGAGAGAGAGAGAGGGAATTTTTTCGCGCATGCGTGTGTGTGTGTGTGTGTGTGTGTGTGGAAATACCGCAAGACGCGTGGGCAAACTTGCGACACCCACGCGTACGGCCTGAAGAGAAGAAAGAGTGTCGATGAACGCACATGGCGCCTTGCGAACGTTTGAGCGGGGTGAAAAATGAGATCGAATCGTGAGATATGTACACCAGACGATGGGGCGGGTTTCAAGTTCCGAATTAGAAAAGTTCCAAAGACGGCTAATTTCGAATTAATTGATGGAGAAACTTGAAGCGAAGGAACGAAACCTCGAAGAAAGAACAGAGTTTCGAATGGTCGGTAACTTGACGGCTCAAAGTTCCGAAATGAAATATTCCGATAATTCAAGTTACGATAGAGCAAAGTTTCGAAAAGTAAAGAACCGATGGAGCAAAATTGCGAAAAACAAAGTTTCGACGGAGTGAAAATTCCGAAATTTAAAATGTACTCGCACAGCGTAGTTTGCCCGACGAGTGGGTGGAAAAAATGAGAAAAAGCGATAGTCAGAATGACCGGAATTCCGAACGTAAGGATATGAAAAATCCACGAAAGATCGAAGCGGTGAGATTTCACCAAGCCAGAAATTCACAGAACTGAAAATTTTCGATCGCTCGGAATTTCGATGCTTCAGTTTTTTAAATCTCCTCATTTTCGGACTTTCGGAACTTTGTCTTGACGTAGTTACGCCCATTCGAAACTTTCATGTTTCGTCGACGTTCAATTTTTTCGCGTCAAGTTTCGCCGGAAAAAAAAAATCGGAATTGTGCGCTTTCGGAACTTTTCGAATTCGGAATTTCTGAACCCCACCAAAAATTCTTAAGATTGTTCGTCGAGAAAATAATGCGATCATAATTTTTTTTTTTTTTTTTTTCTGTAAAATTTAATTTCTGTTTTTCACTAAACTGTCGCATTCGCTAGCTATCCAACAGCTTACAAGCGTGAGTAAGAATTGGCCCGAATCTCTGTCACGTATAACTTGTATCGGGCGTACAGAAGCCGGCTTAATGCTCCCGACATTTCCGGTTACAAAGCTCGTACATGTGGATACCGCATTCTTAAACGCCCACCAGCGAAATCTCTCGTCCGAATCACGATGCTTGATACTTGTTCGCAAGGTTTCTTTGATCTTTCTTTTTTTTTTTTTTTTTTTTTATCTTTCGACAGAGAAAATGTCCATTCCGCTTGTATACACAGGTATAGTAAGTATGCCGTACGCTCGTATCGACATGGCTTTGGAATTCGTGGTACAAAATTCGTATGACAAAGTATAGGAGAAACGACGATATTTATCAGGCTTCAAATATCCTCTCATAAAGTCGAGGATCTAAAGCCAGGAATGATCGTCGAGTTTCGTGATTTTATTTAAAAGACGCCCGGTACAAACGGATCCGACGTAGATAACGCGGTTACGAATCGAAGCGGCTACTCGTAAGAGTAAAACAAAGCCGGATGTACGAAACGTTGCGCGAGCTTTTTGCAAACAATTGTTATTCCTCGCGGGAAAAAGCTGCGACAGCCTACGGAATTGGCAAACAAAATGGATCAACAATACAGTCTGCGGAGAATCGAAGACGAGACTGTGTGTAAAACCTGACCGTTGTACCGTTAGCGGGAACATCGACTACTGATACTGGACTTCTGAACGCTTCTTTTTTTATTTTTTCTTCTTCCTCTTTTTCTTCCTTTTTTTTTTATCGCAACGACGATAGCGGCACGTACTTAACTGTAACGAGGCGCGATAATTACGACCGCACGATGTTGAGAATAAAATATAGTGTGCGAGATTCGATCGCTGGATGATTCAACTTGCGTTATTTATTTGTATACGAAAATGAATTACACATTATACGCGTACTTTGTGTTGTGGGAAACATGGAAACCCACGCACATGTATACCTCTCTATGGTGTAGACTGGACGAGTCCGGCGGAAACGCGGCTGCTCCTCCGCAATTAACAACAACAACAACAACTTGTACAACAATCCGCATTGAGCACCGTTACGGGGCTAGAAAGAATAATCGAATTCGTCCGCGATCAGCCGTGACTTTTAAAAGAAACTTGACCGTGTACGCGACGTATTGTACCGTAAGCCTTGGCCGAATTGTTTTTCTGTACTCTTCCAGAATACATTCATATTTTGCGGAATTGAACGCGTTTACTTCGTGAACCGACGCTTAAGATTTTTCTACAGCGTAATTGCACGTATACGTATGCATACACGGTGTCCCGATTTAAAACACGCGTTATACCGAGAAGAATCTCATATGTTGCAGTAACTGGTAATTTATCGTTGCACAAGCGTTAAATTTTCGCAACGGTTGCAAGAAAATCTAGTAACAGGGATCGCGATGAGAAAGAATAGCAACGGATGCTACACTTTCCGGTAACGGCTGGCGAACTGATTTTCATTTTCTACCTGGAACTATATTTTTCGATCGCGGTAAAAAAAAAAAAAATGAAAATAGTTAAGGAACTAAAAATTTCTCTCAGTGTACGTTTTTGGAAAATTTGGGGACAAGTAAGGAATTTTTTTCACGCGGTCCAGCATCAAAACCGGTGATGCTGTGGAGAATGGACGATTTTTTTTTTTTTTTTTTTTTTTTTTTTTTTCACGGAATCATACATTTTTCATCCAACTCAAATATCCTTTATTCGAAAATGTACAACTTTGTTATTTTTTTTTCTTTTTATCAAGACAATAGTTGGTTTGATTTATTATTCGATGTACGTAGATTTCAAATTTATCCATTTGAATATAAACTGGAAATCCGAAAAAAAAAATAAATAAAAAAATGAATGGAATTGTTTTGCCGACCTGTGTCATTCAATCACATCCGCGATCGTGCGAATTCTCATTCGGTACGAGATGCGAGTCCGGGTAAAAAAAGCAAACCGTCGGTAGTTTAAATTCTCTGCGTTCGTCAAGCAACGGACGATGACGGACTCGGTCCGTGCAATTGATACAGGAAATTGCCTTTGATACGATCAGGGATGGCGGTCAGCCAGCGTCGAACCTTTGCATATGCATCACACACGCCCCATAAACGGAGCATCGCGGCATCGTGCAAACAGCTTGAGCAAGTCTGCTTCTCTGGTCTGTTCCCCGCAACACGAGACCGAATTCAATCTTGAGGTTTCGAACGAAACGGCGTCAACGCTTCAAGGTTGAGGCGAAGTTCAAGAGAATCAAATCAAGGTGGCGACAATTTTTCACAAATAAAATACCCTCGCTTTACCCGTAAAGAGGAAAAAAATTAAAAAAAAAAAAAGAAACAAACATTGAAATTCCCAAACTTTTTCCCACGAAACTTAAGTAACGTCGGGCAGATTTTGAGATTAAAAGCTCCAGAAGCTCTACACCTTGAACGTATACAGATGTGGACTTATTTAAAACACAGTATCGCTTCGATTCGCAGAAAGTAATTGCGAAATTATTATTAATAACGTTGAAACTGTTGTCGAAAGAAATTCGAAGTCTGGATCGCGTCTCGGTTCCGAGGGTTGTCTGAAAATCCGAACCTTACGTACGTTTGCCGGCTAGCCGTGTTACGCGTACGTGTAACATATAAGACAGAGTTGAGCGGTAGGTCGGGAAAGCCGCTGTTTATTTAGACGGTGAAGACGTTCCGCAGGGAGTCTTCTTGATCGTGAATCGAATACGAGAGGGCTATTTTCGTCCGTTCCGGTTTGGCCGCACACAACGTAAGTGTCCCGATGCAGCAGCACCGAGGTCAAGGTTTCCGGGTCAATCGCAGTCGCCTCGACTGAACAAACCTTTCTAATTGTCGTTACGAACCAGGTGATAATTAAGAGAGTATCCCGCTTTCTTTTTTGCTCCTCATTCGCCTCTGCCTTAATTTAGAATGACACAATTTCTCCTCCCTTGCATATTACAAAGAAAAAGAATCGCGAATTAAACTGTGAAGGAGAAAGAGGTAAAACTTGGACGGTCTAAAGTCACATTTTTTTTTTTTTTTTTTCCTATAGCAAATTACAACACTTGGAGCAATTTCAGTAAATTTTGAAACTATAAATAATAAAGCTCCCAAACTCAAATTGCTCTATGAGTGTTCATTTTATTTAGAAAAAAAAAATAAAAGCTCCTAAAAATAGGTACGATATTAAACCGTCCCCGCCTTAATTGATAAAATACCTTGCGACAATATTTTTTCAGCAGACAACGGTTGTTCTTCGTAATAACGGGTGTTGCAAACAAATTCAGTACACAAAGTAGATTCTACGTAACAGCATTGGTTGATTACGATATTTGGCGAGAGGTTGAAAAAACGACGCGGAGGAAGAAAAATCCAACCGACGGTAAAGTCAACATCTGCTTTTCCCAGCACGGTGTTTCACCGTCGTCTCTTACAGAGAAATCACGGAATGTCTTGCACGGTCTTCACCGATACTTCTGGCGCCGTTAGGATACATAAACTTCAAACCGAAGAAGAAGTTATGACCTGTAACAAGATTATGGTCTCGAAAAGGTTTCCGTCCTTCGTCGCCGCAAGATTTCTCAACGCTGGGGGGGAAAGAAAAAGGCGTTCGAGTATATTTAATACAGCCGCAAGAGCGGCGGAGAAAAAAGATGTGGATGCGAATAACGGCGCAAAAGTTAGAAAAAAAAATAAATAAATAAATAATAAATTGTCAGATAGATTCCGAAATATTATCGTTCGTGACAAGAAGCGCCTTTCAATTACTCGGTTCGATTCGAGGGACGAATAATCTTCGATTAATCTGGCGATGAAGAAGCTTTTTGCTCTCCGGTCGTGTAAAGAGAGAGACTTTGAGGCCAAGGACAGCCAACTTGACTCAGGGGTAGAAAAATAAGTTGGACGATTCGTTGGGAGATAAGCTCGGATCGGTTTATACTCCCGTTGGTCGGAAGAAGTGGAAATTCATAAGGTCGAGTGACGACCGCCACTCGCCGTTTTGACGTCCTTCTAATTGGTCCGTGATTAATCCTGAGTCCGATTCTGTGAGATCGTCCTTTTCCATCCCGATATTAAACGTTCCCACTCCTACCTTCGATCCCAACATCGCACGCGTGTGTGCCGTGCTGCAAGTATTAACGAGAATACGTGCGACGAAAAGATAACCGCGGTTTTTCACTGAGCCAGCAATTAATGCATCCATCGTCCGCGAGTTCGAATAAGAATTAAAATCCCCGTGTGAATTTTAAAAGGAAGGAAATGTGGAAGGATCATAGAGAGAGAGAGAGAAATCTACTGTATTAAAATGTCTGCAGAAATAGTAATAACGAAATCCGTTTTAACCAATTGTCGACGTTTCGAAGTGCGGAGGTAAAAATTTTGCCAAATTCGTCACCGCGACAAATATCCAATGAAAATATTTCAGACAGAAATTTATGGATAAGCAAAAAGCTCAACTAGATTACCCGACAATTGATCCGGGGAAATGCAAAAGAGTTATCGGGAGGAAAGTAAAAGAGACACGACGTAACGTCACATAAATTCTCAAAGTTCGCAAATTTCTTTGAAATAAAACAGTCCCTGAAAAAAAATTTAAAAAAAGCTTTCTTTCATCTTCTCCGAATCGATAATCTTTCTCAAATTCAACAACGTACCGATACATTTTCAAAAAGCAATTTAAACCGATAAAACGTGCAGAGCACAAACGGTACGATTCATCTCGACGAGTGCGATGTTTGCATATCAGAAAATAACTCCTCCGGTTCTCTCTTGCCGTTTCCAGGGCAATAGTTTCGTTACATACGTGCAGTTTTGTTCGTTGGTTATAAATTCACACCGTGAAACACGTAAGTAGAAACAATCATACCGTACGTACCAAAAAATATCCGTGCATTCTTGATCGCAAGTGTGTTCAAGTTCAGGTGTAAGAAATAAAAGGAGGCAGCGTAACGCACTGCTGGTTATATGTAACGGTAATAAGTCCAGCTATATGTCAATTACACTAATAACTACCGGAGGATAATTATAACCGGTAGTTGTTGTTGTTGTGGTTTCATCCTCGAAGCAACTGTACAACAAGAATTAACACAAATCCGATGTACCTACATCAACAGCCCTTGATGTTGTCTAACGTATCGAAAAAGTGGAGTGCTCGAATGTTGTCGTTTCATTCGGTTTCCCAAGGAGAACAAAAAAAAAAAAAATGCATGAAAAATGGAACGAAGAGACTTTCCCGGGCGGTAAAAAAAAAGAAATAAAATACGTAGTGGAGAAAATTGAAACAAGCTGGGGAAAATTTGACGAGGAGTTGGTTTTCACTTTTTTCTTACAATTAGTCGATAACTTGTGACGTTTCGGATTTTATCACCACAACAGCAACAAACATAAATGATGAGAAGGAAATTGACTTATAAGTAAGAGTGGTAGCATTGATTATAATAACAACAAACAATGGAAATTTGTTTATTTTTATCCGTCGAGAATAAGCTGCTAAACAAACGTATTATACTGTATGTATGTATATGCTTGGATATGAATAAATAAACGTTTCGTTATCACAATCAGAGTTTAGTTAAGCCAAATAACGATAGTTATACGGAAATTTTTTAGCGGTTCAACTAAGATTTGATTATAATAACGAAAGATTTATTTCGCCATATCCAAATATATTTAAGTATATGTGATGATACGTTCGTTATAACAGTAAATAAACTCTTTTCTCAGTATTAAAAGTAGGAGGATCGATAGGAGAGAAGGACTACTGAAGCGTATAGAGCATACTGAATATTAGAGAAAGTATACTGTAATGCAAAAATCCCACGGTCTGATTACTGTCGCATAATTGCGACGTGTTACATATATATATAATTATATATATATATATATTGAGTTAACTCGAGCAATTAATTCAGAGGTATAATTTGTTGATGGAAAATGTGCAGATGATGAAATGTTGTACAAGCCAGTCACAAATTTTTGAGAAAAAGATTTCATGATGTTTCCAGGTTTTTTGCAGGAGCTAATTAATAAGAATATAAGACCCAACTTTCCCTGACATTTTCCCAGTTCTAACAAGTTACTAAAACCTAGATCGTTCGGCTTGTCAACTCGGTATTTAGTTCAAATTCTAGTCGACTTGAAAAAAAAAAAATGTGACGAACAAAGAAATCAGTTTAAGCGAGTTTAAAAAAAATCATTTTCAATTCCCATGATAGAAAACTGATATTCTCAGTTTTTCCGTGATCGAAATGTAAACATTCCCGGTTTTCCATGACACCTTTTATAAATTCCCCGATATTTCCAGGTTTTTCAGGTTTGTGGCGAAGGAGAAAATAAGCAGGAGGAATAAAGGGATCACACCGGAATAAATTCAGCAAAAAAAGACGAAGAAATTGGGTTAACTCATTAATGCCTCATAACCTAATTCGATACCCTAATTACGAGAGGAATAATGCTTATATTCAAAGATAATATTAAATTCTACCACCGTATTTCGATACTTTTTTTATTTTCGCATCAGTGTCAGACTTCGAGAAAATTATTTTCTCGAAATTACTTGCGTGATTTATATTACACACGTTAAATTGAACGAACACGAGTGTGGAGATTAAAATTCTCGAGACTTTATCAAGTAAATATGTTGTAATTAGAGGAAAATACGAGGAAAAATACACCGTCGGAGATGAATTCTGACATCATTACGAAACGTGATATCGAGAACGATCTCTCACTAAATCTGTGTCGCAGACCTGAGCTCAGTTTCGACGTATGGAACGTGAGAAAAGAGCAAGATTGAAAATTGGAACGAGAAGATTGACAAGACGGGGCAAAACGCTACCAACTTACGACTAAACGATAAAAAAAAGGGGGGAAAATTATGAATCGACTATACATTATATATACCTTATGCCGACCTGTTTAATTATAATACGAATAAAACGTATACCAATCAAAGGTAGAAGTCTGCAGTGCAATTTTTGAATTCCTCAGCGATCTTCTAGATACTTTGAAAACTTACCTGAAACAGAAAGAAAGAAGAATTTGTTAGAGACTTGAAAGTTACATAAGTACCATTACACATCCATACGACATTACAATTGTTTATAACAATTCTACGAGTTTACGTGTATCGTATCGAATCCAGGCGCCCCGTCAATCATTAGTTTTCAGCAAACTTTTTTAGTATATTTTTACCCCGTTTTATATTTTTATAAATCGTTATCGTTCTTATCATCGAACAACTGACGCCGACGGTATTTAGTCTTATCTGAAATCGCAGCGACGCAGTTTGATAAGGAATTTTATCTTATCGCAGCGAAGTTGAAAAAAAGAATTTAGAAAAAAAAAACTGATAAAATAAAGCGTTGTATAATTTGCGCAGTTTACCTGAAAAAAATTTATTCATTCACGCACAGCAAGCTAAGAAAAATGGAAAGAAATCATATGATTTTGTAGATCAATGTTCTACTAACAGATTATTGTCAAATTTCACATTTTTTAATCGTTCAAATGCTTAAATATGTATGGAAAAATATATGCGATTATAACGTATATACATATATATATATATGTATACATGTATGCATATGATATAAAAATATTTGTACAAGGAAAATAATGATAGAGGCGTGCGAATACACAAAGTAACAAAATCGACGTTGATAATAATTAAACACTATAATAACAACCATGTATCGCGATTGTTACAGTCATGGCCTCGATTTGGTTGAGTGATTCATTGATCAGTTGGCTCGTAAATCCAACAAATTATTACCGTTGAAGCGGTGACGTAAGTCGACATGGGCCATTCTGCCGCGAGGGAATTAAAAAAGCCATTGTCCTATACACATATAGTCGATCCTGTAAAACGGCGACACGTAACGATGAATTTTTCAGACAAATAGTTATTCGACAAAAAAAAAAAAAAAAACAAACTTGTAAATGTCTGAAACTCGCAATCAGTTAATTGTCTACAAATGTAAGTAAGGCAAAATTTACTCAAAATTGGTAAACTCAAATGCGCATCGAAATCACTTTAATAAAGTTAATAAAGTTTTGAAATAAGAATCAATTTTTCACGCGTAACGTGGTAATTTGTTTATACCCGTAAATACACACCGCGAAGTAAGAAGTGGTCGTAACTTCGGCGGAATTTTCTAAAACCGAAAGGATGTAGGTGTGGTTTCTGATATCTTAAATGTAAAAGACAAATATTGGATTTCGATACCTTGCCAAGGCTTGGAATGCTTCTAATAAACACTCGACTTAACGATCGCGATATAAGGAAAAGAATCCAGAGCGCAAAAGTAAGAAAAAATAAACCTTGCACAAACTATGTAATTAGTAAAATTGACCGATCGTTAATCCCAGGTTTAATCTCTGGCTAATGGATATCGTGACTGGGGAGCTTTGTGAATTGACGATAATGACTTTATCCACAAACCAGACGTAAAACTATCAAGCAATATATTAAATTTCCCAGAGAACGTTTCCCGGGCGATAGATTCGATTCGATCTTCCAAAACACACTTACGAGTTGCTCGAAAGTTTAGTACTTCCGATATATGACGCTGAGCAGCAAGGCCTCGCCTTGCCATAAATGCTGTAATAAAAGCCTTCAGCTGGAGTATAAAACGAGGAGGAGGAGGAGGAGGAAGAGGAAGAGGAGGAGAAGCAGAAGTGGAAGCGAAGGAAGCTCACCGAGCTGCCATGGCTCGACGACTTGACTGCAGTAGGCAGGCAGACGGAAAACGAAGACGTGTCTCGGGTACAAAGACTGACTGTGTTTCAAGGCGTAGCTGCCATTAACGAACACCAGCAGCATGCTACGCTGCTCCTCCTTGCCGAGAAGTAGAAGAACTCGAGCTGGAAGAAGCCGTTGAGGAGGAGAGGCAAAGTGCTGGTGAAGGAAAAGTCGACAATGGATTTTCAATTACTCAATCCTTGGTACTGGACAGACATTGCACCTTACCATGGATCAACTCTCTCTCTCTCTCTCGTTCTCTCTCTTGTCTCCACTTACTATCATCGGTTAGTTAAGACGGAAGGATGGTCAAATTCTACCGCAGGGCGTGATGATGAAAATGATGCGTAATTGACGTGCAACTGTGCATGATTGCAAGGAGGAGCTTGTTACTTCGCACCTTTAGGATATCGTCTTGAATTTGACAAAGCATGATGAAGAAAACGACTGTAATACGTTTGAAAGCCAACTTCTTGAAAGTTATTCGGATATTGCACGGTGATGGTTTGTACTCTGACGATCGTTACGTTAAAATTACCAACTTCAACCTCCTGGGTACCGAGTGTATAGAAGAAAGGCACTTTCTCACACAGAATAACCAACGTGATGTTGATCGATACTGTAAAATTGAATGTTTAAGCTAGTTACACAGTTAAACAGTTACACTTATTACATCCTCTAACCCAACGAGACTGAAGCTTTCAGCAAGAATTAGCAGCCAAACGTCCTAACGTTCACTCGAGTTAAGTAGTGAGATCCGAAAATCCAAATTTCGTGAAATATCTTGAACCCCGGATACTTTTATAGAATTACGAGGATAAAACTGAACTTCGCTTTTCTAAAAATGATATCCAAAACGCTCGACACGTTTAGCTGCTAACTCTGGCTTCCTAGAAAAGCTTCAACTTTATTCCAACCCAACTCGAAATGAGCGACTCAAGTTCAACAGCTCCACCCTTATTTTCACCCAAAATCGGTTCAACTTTTTTACACTCACTCCATAAGTAAAAAAATCATCGTCATTATCGTCAGCTTTTGAGACGAGGACAAGACCGTCGCCAGGTGCGAGCCACGTACCGACAGTGAGTTCCCTTCTTTCATTTTTCCGAGTTAAAAATACACACACACACACGCACACACCGTGTCTCTGGGCTGCAACGATCATCGGTCGGCTTGCGGTCGAGGAAAGAGATAATGCAACGAAGGCATCGTGCGTGCGCAACGTCATCACCCAACTTTAGCTGGAACGATTCCCTCCGGGATACTGCAAAACGTCAGCACCGCTGCAACTGCATGTTCCTAGAGTACTTATCCAGATCCTAGACGATTGACAAATTGCCGCGTGAACGCTTTTTCGGAGCAACGAGTTCGCCGTGTAAAGCGAAAACGCTGCTGGTCCGGACTCGTGGTGGTAGAGTCAAAAATTGGTAACAAATTCACGGACGTTTCCAGGACATTTTCAGGTCATTCGAGAACATTAGAAATAGATTATTTCCAGGAAACAAGGAAAATTCAAGAACGTTTCCAGGACTACTGGATACGATGCGAATCGTTGTTGACCAACGATGAGAAATATCCATTATGCTTCTTCGATTGTTTCGTCAAAATTTCGATTTAGGAATTTCGTATGAAGGTAGGTAGTGAAAATTATGGGATTTCTTTATTATTGGACTGTAAGACTGACAACGACTGATATTAATAAATCTTTTTGTCGTGGTAGGAATCGTGCGCCGATGCATCGAAGCTCCATGGGTCTGTTTCGTCAGACCAGCTGATAGGATTACCGCATAATTATAACCGCAGCAGGCAGGAAGAACTTGTGATGAAAAAAAAATTGTAACGAGTTCATGGCGGAGGGTTAGCTTTGGTATACAGGGTATTCCAATTTAAAAGACGCGTTAGGTTTCCAGCCCACCTAATGGTTCAATTTGAAAATGTGTCCTACAAGAGTTGTATGGTTCAGAAGGGGAGGGGGCATAAAGAATTTTTTACACGCTGTCCAGCACCAAAACTAGCGATGCTGTGGATGGAGCTGTTTAAAAAAAAAAAATGGTATCATACAGTTTTGTTTCACCTCAAATATTCTTTGTTTGAAAATGTCCAACTTTCTCAGAAAGCTCTTTTTGTAAAAAATGTAAGATGAATAAATTGAATTTGGTCGTTTTTAAAAAAAATCTTACACACCTGCAAGACTGGACGGAAATATTTATTATTATTATTACTATTATTATTACTAAATATCTAGCGGATAAATTTCCGATGATAATTATTTTTTCACGCCATAGCGTAGCCTTGGCATTCCCGTGTGGCCGCGATATGACGTGTCAAAAAATTACCACGAGACTTCAGCATCGATACTCTACAAGCGTGTAATGCAAGCGGCAGGTAGATATTTAAGCAGGCAGGTTAAATAATTCCCGCACGCTTCCTCGCTGATTGTTGGCACGCCGAAGAGGAAGATCGAGGAATTTAGAATGCACGTTGAAAAAGGAGATAATAAACAAAGACTGAACACGACACTCGAGTTGTTTCTACTGACCGTTAATTACGCCGCGAAGTCGTGATTGCATGTGATTAGGCGTTATTACGCACGTGGATAATTGCGCTTGATTTTGTGGAATTAAAGATTGAGAAACCGAGGAGGATGGATAAAAGAGAGAGAGAGAGGAAAAACGTGCAAGAAACATGCGGACGCGGAGGAAAAAGGAGACGTCGCCGGTCTCGTGGAGAAAAACACTTTACGCCACAAAAAAGCTTCTTATTTAATTCTGCTACCGAGGTACTATTTATTATCTCGCAATTATACAATTGAAAAAGTTAAAAACGATTATTTTCACCCAAAAACTTTTCATCTACAGGCGCAGTTTAAGTATTTTCATCTCATTTATGAGACACATTCTTTTGGATCGGTTGTTCAAGATTAATACTCAATTTTTGACATATCGATGTCATTTTTTGTTTGCGTAATTGGTCTTCTAAGATGTCAATGTTGATGTTTCAAGTGTGATTATGACGATTCCGCGAGTATAGTGAACGCTGTAAATAAACAAAGTGTTGAAAATGCCTATTTTTACAGAATAAATGTAATTATGGGAAGATTACGGGGACTGGAAAAGTGGGACTCGATACTCTCGGGTTTCCGGGGTCGCTAAAAATGAACCTCACGTCAGAATGTCAAAATTCAAGATTGGGGGTCGAATATGGCAGACTGAAAACATAAAAATTGATCCTATTAGCTCGAATTAGACCCGCCGTTTCGAATTTTTCAAATCAGCGATTTCGAGAACCGTGACAGAAAAATGTATCTTTCAAAGGGTTAAAGCTACCCTCAAGCATTCTCAATCATCTCAATTTTCCTCCCTCCTTTCTTCGGCGTCCATCGTCCTGACCTTCTTATTCCTAGGAGCAAAGTTCATCAATCATCAAGCATCTGCAATCTCCGACCCGACGATGCGACAACCACCGGAATCAGACGGACCCTCGTGATAAAAAGTCGAAGAGAAAAGAAACGCGGTATATACGTATGTGGTAGACAGCTTTCAGCGGCCAAAGCGGCGCGAAGAAGCTTGCAGGCCGCCGCAGACGACGCAAATGAGCTGATGAATTTTCTATGCCAACTATTATCTCCGTTCTTCTCTCCCCTCCTCCCAACTTCTTCTCCTTCTCCTTCTCCTTCTCCTTCTTCTTCTTCCTCTACTTATACATACTATCAACTTCAAACCCCGAGCCCGTCTTTCATCCGTCCGTCTGCCGCAAGCGGCTCCTTTTTCTTTTTGCCTGAGGAGTCGAAGACGTCGAGGGGAAAAATACTTGGGGGGGGGGGGGGGGGGGGGGGGGGGGGGGGGGGGGCAAAAATGTCTGCGTGAAAGGTGGTGAGGCATAAAAGCTGCGCATTGCACGTGCATTAGGGTGTTGGAAAATTTTAAAAATTATAAAAAAAATAAATAAAAATGTCTCCCCTTCCAAACAGGTTCAAAAGTTCCGTTCAAGTATAAAAATACGCCTGTTAAAATTTTAACCATTAAATTATTGACGTTATACATCCTAAAAAAAAAAAAACATACTGTTCCAAATCTCTCGGAAATTTTATGACTGGCTAAATTCATTGTTCATCCATAATTGCGTTTGATTTTCAAAGAAAAAAAAAGGAAATTGGAAGAGCAATGTTACTCGCAATAACGACTCGTAAGAAAGAATTACCCGATGTGAGTTAAAGTAATAACTAACACGACGTAACATAATTATATGCCGGTTTAAAAAAAAACACGGAAACCGCACACGCGGTGATACTCGGGGACAAATTCGTCACAATAAATTTACAACTGAATTTGTCTTCTTTTTTTTTTCAACTTAGAATTATCAATTTCATATTTCACATAATGCGAATAATTTTACGGTGAGCTTTTTTCTCACTTTAACAAACACGAATTTACTGAAATGAATTTCTTTTGTTTTTTATCGTTATACACACAAGTCGTATATAATAAAAATCCCGCCGCAGTGACGTCATTAATTCCGGTGTTAGCACGCCCAAGTATATTTGCGAGTCTATTTTACGTTAAACAACAGCGAAATTGGGCGTTTACAGACACACACGCATATATATATGTATATAAGTATGCGTGGAACGGGTAATGGATTTTTGCGAGAGAAGCTCTCTTCTCTTCTGTTATCATTATCATTGTTACTATTATTTTTGTCAATTATGTTGTTCTTTTTTTTTTTATTTTTCCTCCTAGTACCGGTTCCTCTTCTTCCCTTTCACCTCCAACTCATTCCCTATATCCAACAGCAACGGCATTAACTGCTTTCTTCGCAAAATTTGAAATTGCAATATTGCTGCCAAAATTATTTTATTCAATCTATTTCTCTCTCTTTGACATCTGATATCTGACATTTCCTTTTCGTTCATTTAGGTATGCAAATAACGACTGCTGTACATTTCGCGAAGAGATCTTACACATTTGCGAGACAATAGGTTTATTTATTTATTTATTTAAAAAAATAATATCCATTCGACCGCGTCTGAATAATAAATCATCGTCCGTTGACCAGCCAGCGTTAAATGACCGTTATATTCTAATAAATATTAGCTATATGTCATCTAGAATTGACTCGAATGAATTCCTACATTCATTAATCATCAAACGAATGAATACGATTATTCAGTCACAGTACTCGAGTTCCAAGTTAATGGGGATCTCTTTTCTTCTCTTGTTGATTGCTAGTGTCTTTAAATCCTTTTTTGCCCTCCCCCCCCCCCCCCCCCCCCCCCCCAGATATGTTATATCTTCAATCGTTTTTAGTCACATATTATTAACTGATTCGTTGACATTTCAGTCGTCTTCAGTCAAAAAGAGACAAAATAAAAAAAAAAAAAACATAATTAATCTCTATCTTTGAAGTGAGAATAAAAGCAACAACAAATTCGAATCGTACGAAAATTTTTAGTCCGACAAATTATATATATATATATTATATATATATTATTGTTTGGGGGCGCGAAAAGATTTCGACATAACCGAAACAAGAATATTTGTAACCATCCTCTACCGTGTATCACTGCCTACAAATAAAAATTCCCGGCGTTATTCATCCCGCAGGCACTCTGATCGCGAGACGATGATGACGCACGAGTCCGCGGTGCTGAACTTTCAACAAACCGCACCTATAAACTGCACCAAAGTGCCCTTCTAACTCTTCAACGGTAAGCGACAAACACAGAGAAGCGTTCGTACCTACGACGGTGTTGCAGGCAAAATATAAAACAAAGAACGTGCGCGGCATTCGACCAACTCCCACAATACCAGCGACCAGCGTCACTCACAATCAGTCAGTCAGTCAGTCACTTACGATCAGACTTGGACTCGAGTGACTGACGTTTGAACGGCGTAAGTCAGAGGCGCTTCTTCTTGTCTTATTTTTCTCCAACCAATAAACATAATCGTTAATTATTGAGACGTGGCAATGAGGTGTCTTCCATTCTCATTCCTCTCATCGCCCATGGTGTGACGTTATTATGCGGGAAAGGCGCATCGCCGATGAATTAACAGCCTCTCTCTCTCTCTCTCTCTCTCTCACCCCGTCTCTCTTCATCGTCGTGTTATCCAATTCTTTGCCACCGCGGCAGCAACAGCAGACGACGTTATTCGCAGTTATGCTGCAGCAGCTCAATGAATGATTTCCGCGCGATGTTGCCATTTCTCTTTTTACTCTACTCTTCGTGTACTATACATTTTACTACTACACGGCTCATCTATCTGTGCATCGATACTCATTGCCTACCGATCAATCCGTACTTCTAGTCGCATTGATCGTCGTTGGATTGATCGAGTGGTCGGATTCAGCCTTCTTACAACGTACGGAGATGATAATTTATATCTTCGCATAGACGCAGACGCGCCAAAAAAAACTGAATGCATCCGACGAATTATGGGGTGAAATATTTTTATGATAAATCTATAAATTACGGTGTTTATTATTCATTACAATTTTTTATCTACAGTTATTTTTAATAGCGTTGAATTTTTTTTGCTCTAGCTTAAAATCATTTTTATTTTTTTTTAGTGGAAAATAATATCATAATTAATACAATTCGATACACATGTTTCGACTTTTGCGGGCCAGAAAATTATTGCTTACTTGACAAGGAGGATAAATGATCGTTTGCGGAAATCTTTGTCCACGTGCGGTCGCCGATTAGAGACACAAACTGGTGGAAACACGTTACTTCAATCCTTTAGTGGGTAAACTTGTACGCAGGGACACCGATAATCAAGATTCGAAGCTTAGTACGTACAACGAAGTTTAATCACGACTATAAACAATCGGAAATCGATACGTCGGATTCAGTTTCGTTGGACACGGTAAGTTTCCGTGTATAAGTACAGAAGAAACTACACGCGAGAAGAACACGCGTCGTCGCAAGTGTTTTATAATAATAATTTAACCGAGTCAATTATTACATATAAGTCACAGAGTTGACAAACTCGAAAAGGTGTACGATATTTAAATTTTAATATTCCAATTCGTACTACGAAAGCAGTACGAGAGATTGATAGAAAGATAAAAATAAATGAATAAATAAATAAATTCATACTTTGATCACACGAATCGATATCGCATCGTCGATCAATCGAGTCTGAAAAATAATCTATTACATTCAATTAATCGGGATAAAATGAAGGATTATTTTTGTTCGTTCTTAAGGGGGTATTCTAGTGTAGAGGCATGAATTTGAGGTGTTTTTTGAAGTGCTATAAACAAAAAACAAAAAATATTTTTACCATCCATTTTTTTATCAGGCGTTTATTATTATTTCACGATTACAAAAAAAAAGAAAACAAGTCAAAAAATACAAAATTGAAAGTGCTATGAGTTGTTGAAGTGGGGGGTACAAAAAAAATGGCGCGCCAATGTTGTCACGATTGCAAGCATTTTCAAAGTCAGAAAAAAAAAAAAAAAAAAGATTATTAATCTACATAAATGCAGCTATCGTACTAACTAAAAAAAAGTCGAAAAAAAATTTTTTTTTGCCAAATTACGGCTGTCCGAAAAAATAATACGTTTTTTTTTACTTTTTTGGACGTTTCTGAATTTTTTAAAAATAGTAAAAATTATTATTTCGTTATAATAATAGTTCGTGCGATAGAGACATGTATTGAGAAGATTCTCACCAAATTTCAAGTAAATCGGTTCAATAGAACTTGAGAAATCATGTCAACCGTTTTGAAAAATGTAGTTTTGAGAAAAACGCGTTTAAAGTTTCGAGTAAAATTCGTTCCAGCCGAGCCAGTATTGAAGACGTGTCACTAAAATAGCTATATCTCTGAAAATAATTGAAATTTTGACTTGTCCTTTTAAGGACACATTCTTGAAAGGTTAAGCTTTGAAAATATAAAAAAAAAAAAATCGATTTTTTCAAATTTCTACACTAGAATACCCCCTTAAGGCGAGGAGGCTAATTCGGCGCCACGGACCCGCTTCCGATAACAATAACAAAAGGCTGCAGTGAGTCATTCAGCAGCGGCGTTAGGCCTTATCGTCAATGTTTATATTCATAACGTTGACCCGAGGAGCCGAGCGGGTTTTACCGCAACGGGGCGACGAATGTGCGCCGGAAATAGAAGTTAGATATGTCCGTGTGTGTAACAACGACAATAACAATAGCAGCGATGTTTATGTAAAAGTAAAAATTTCACCACATTATTGTAGGTGAGAAGATCTCGTCTCGATTCGATCGTTTCGGACGAGGTTAAAATCATTGTTGGACAATTTTAGGAATTTCATTCGGAAAAAGTGTACATATTTCGTTGTTTCACACCAGCTGACTAAATTTTTGAAAGTTACGAAGGTTCGAATTAGCCGTTTTTCCTAATCACGAATCGTTACGGTAACTATGCTCTTTTTTTTTTTTTTTTTTTTTTTTCTTAGAAAAACGTTGCGTTCGATTCTCAGTATTGTTCGAAATCAAGTTAGTAAAGCGTAACGAATGAAAGAAAATGTTGATATTTCGAGAAACCGACAACTTCAAAGTCGTACCAAAATTGTACAGCTAAAAAAAATTGGTTTTGTTTTTCGATCTTGCCGGACGATCGCTCATTGATTTTTGCATCGTTGTTACTGTTACGTAATAATATAGTAAACAGTTACTCATCATCTGATACTCCGGTTCATTTTATCTCATCATTTTTTTTTTTTTTTTCTCATTTTTCTTCTTTTTCTTCTCCTATTCCACTCCGACGACTACACAACACAACACGCCGCGACTGTCACGCGTTGTATAATAGCAGGTACATTATATGAGCAGGAAAACCGGTTCTTGCGCCGTGATGCAGGCAAGGAAGCCGCCTGCTTCTTCTTCTTCTTCTTCTTCTTCTTCTTCTTTTATTCGCCTTCGTGGGGCGGATTCGTTACGAATACGCAACACGCGATAACGCATTTCGCTCTGTGAGTATTAACCGGTTCGCTTTAAAACGAAAATGTATTTGCTTAAAATAAGCCTTTTATTTGAGTAAAGAAAACCCCGTTTGCTTTTACGATTTTGCGATGTTTCGAACGTGTTTCAGAGTTTCGTTCGTTTTTCTCGCAATGTGAGAAAATTTTTAAAAAAATAAATAGCGGCGATCGATTTGTCGGAAAATTTCACCACCTGTATCATGGGATTGACGAGAATTATTTAACATGCGGTATAAACCTCGAGAAAATCGTTAAGAAAAAATGCAAAATTCGAGACTGTAGATTTTGGTGTAGGGAAAAAAGCGAATGCGTTGCAGGATTAAAGTTGCAACGATAGAAGGAAAAAAAAAAACATTTAAATTGTTCAACGATCCAAGAAGCGTGTTATAATCCATTATTCGATCTCTATACACACACACACACATATATATATATATACTACAAACTATCATTACAAACGCTTGCAGTGAGTTTCCTCTCATCTCGAGAGAGAGAGAGAACATTACGGACTGTAATAATTGCGGTTCAAAGGTCGATTATTATTCCCTCGTGCTAGCTTACAGCGTGGGTGTCGCCTCTGAATGTGAATGTGAATGTTAATGTGAAAAAACCGTCACGCGGTCGACGTGCACGATTATCTCTTCTTCGTAAAGTTCGGGAGGAGGAAGAGACGGAATAAGGAATTTAAAAAAAAAGAGAGAGGAAAAATCACGGCGAACCTCGAGCTTGTTTACGTCCGTTATAGAAATAGAGAGAGGGGGGGGGGGGGGGGAGAGAGATAGAGAGAGAGGGAGAGAGAGAGAGAGAGAGAGAGAAGCCAGGCAGACGCCAGTTAAATACCTGCGCTAGCTGGAATATTGTACGCATGTAAAGATGCCACGAAATTGGTGGCCACAACATAGAAGCATGTCTCTCTAATCTCTTCACTGTAAAAAATACGCATTCTGTCACAAATGTGATGTATTTTCTGCAACAGCAGGTGTTTACGAATTTTTGGACACGCGTTCTTGGTCAAAAGTGCGACAAGGTTAATTAAAGTTTAAACGAAATGTCGCTGCGGCCGATCAAATGGTTGAATTCAATAATTATTGAAATATACCCACTCGCGATATATATAGAAAAAAATATTAAATAAATGAATTTTCTACATCAACAATGTCTCAGAAATTCCGTTCTTACGTTGGACAATTTTTCACCGGTAAATTCGTAATATTGCTCGTCCAATTGTTACGCAGATGAGAAATGTTTGTTTTTCAGAAAATACTTTGAAAAGTTCTTCAGCAATTTTTCGAGATCGATTATAAGTGGATGACGATAAGGTGTTTCATAGTACACATCATAGAAGTTAATTATCGCCGGATGAACGATGTTTTCTAAAGAACTTGATCTGCAGATTATATTTTTAAATCTCTTTGAATCAGAAGATTAAAGTTTATCAGATTCGGTTTAGACTTTTAAAAACTTTGTTTAGTCACGGTTCTTTCAAGAAAAATCGAAGCAGCAGGAAAGTAATAAATTGAATTGTTTGAAATTCGGTGAAGCATAATAAAACAACACACACTCCTAGTTCGAAATCTCTGTTCCTTCAAAGTCGTTGTAAACATACGAATATAGTGATTTTCTTTCCCCAAACTCTCGTCACGATAACCTTACTAACTTTAAAATCTCGCACATATATTCTGACCTTTCTATTTTCAACTACTTCTCCATGCTTGGACTTTGCAAATTTTCAAACTCTACGCTATATAAGTTATTTACCTCAGTTTCCTCGTTTCTTAACTCGGTTTATCTTACCGTACGCTTATATTTTCCTGCCTTAACCACATACATAATTTCCTTGATTCACCGCCCTGCTGAATTTTTCTTTATTCCCAATGCCCAAGTCAGTAAACGTTGTTGTAACGATTAACGTTTCGAAAAATCGTTATTTTACAATTGCACAAAAATGTCCGAACTTTAGTTAAAACAAAAAAAAAAAGAAATGAAGAGTAAGAACAAAAACTCGATTACTCCACAGTCGCTATAAACTTGCAAAACAGTGATTATCCCCCCCACTCGAAAACAAAAAAAAAAAAAAAAAAAATTTCCTCGTTACCAACTTCAACCTAATCTTTATTTTCAAAACTTCTCGCTTTCGTCATTTTCATTTCGCTCCATCCGTGCAACATTGTCGAAATTATCAAACGAAATCAAATCTCCATCTCTCACCTATCACAGTGCTGGCGGCAACTTCTTTAGCCGCAGCGGCAGCGGCTGCCGGTCCATGAGCGAGAAAATCGCTAAGCGACAAAGACGACGCGATTATCTGTCGTTTCTCTTCGAAGTTCAGGTAATCCAAACTGTTGCTTCTCTGGGGCCCAGCCACAATCGTAACACTTTTATGATTGTTGCTCTCGTTGTTAACGTCGACCCCGTTGTTCCCTGACTTCTCGTTGTCGGTCCCCGCACCTGCCGCGGGCACCAGGTACACCCCCCGCACCCGAATCGACATCACCCCCCACCCCCCCCACCCCCCGGCCCCCTTCGAAGCGAGGCGACCACGTGCTGCCGCAGGCAGACAAGCCTCGCGATTATTAGACGCACGCCGAACCCGACACCTTCATTCCGCGAGTGAATTTTCACTTGTTAGATCGTCGTTTGGAAAACTGGATGATTTGCAAATGCAGAAGAAAAACTAACCTTGCACGTCACGAACTGCACACTTCTTGTATTAACGTTAACATTGACATTGATATTGTTGTTGTTGTTATTATCTGGGTGAAATCGACGTCGCCATTTCGACCGATTTTCCCTTCTCGTTACTCGTTGATTGATTAATTTCTTTACTTTTATTCTTCCACACCCACTACATGGCACGTGATTATCGATTCATATATACACGTATATGTATATGTAATTCTAGATACTCTTCATCACTGTAATTCACCGCCGACGTTGTCATTGCAGCTCTTTTATCCGACGGACGACGACGAGGTTGAGGCAGCCCGATGTATGCACCAGTAACATTAACGATGACGAAAACAATGACGATCGCATCGTTTTGCACGCACTTTCACACGATGCACAGAGTGAGAGAGAGAGAATGGGAGAAAAAAAAAACACACACACACGGTCGAGTAATAAAAGATCGATCAATGATCGGGAGAACGTAGAGAGTAACGAAAATAACGATAACGATAACGATAACGATAACAGTAATAATAATAATAATAATAATAAGGGGGGATGGAAAAAAAAGACACAACACGATCACACAGGGGGATCTGGAAGAGAAAAACCGTTTCGACGCTTTCCGTGAGATTAAACTCGATTCCAGTACGTATTTCTCGGAGCAGGTGCAGCACTCCTCGTCGCTCGCTCGCCTCTCTACGATTCGGGACGGAAAACGCAGCGCAGGTATGAAAGGCGAAGGAAGAAGACGCCGGCTGCAGAGCCGTGAATATTATTCTTCACCTCTCGAGCCTCGCCTCGCCTTGTTTCGTCCGTTCGTCTCGACTCGATTCGACCCGACCCGACTCGACTCGACTCGAAATAAAGCGATGCTCTGTTGTTTTCGGCGTTTACGACTCGCGATAAGGATTCACCGTCGATTCGAGTCAGTATCTCGCGTCGCTTCTCGTCTCGTCTCGCGAATGTATGAAACGCGAGAAGACGAAAGAGGGAGAGAAAAGAAGCGATTCGTATATCCGCACTTGTGCATGTACGCTAATATTTTAACCAGACGCGGCACAACGCGACGGCTTCTCACCGATATTAAGTCACGACGACGACGAATCGCCGGGGCTTTGTTGGAACGCGAATCCGCCCCAAGAAGCTTCGTAGTAGACTCGTACCGATTTGTTTTCGTATTTTTTTTTTTTTTCTTTCTTACGTGAAACAACGACGCGCCGTACGCGCGACGATACTTGCTTCTAGCCAGGCTTCGCACCAACTGAAAGGCGGCCATTCGACGAGGGCGACGCCTGGCGGACGCGACGCGAACTCGTGCGGGGATTATGGAGAAACAGACGACGGCTGTTGCCCGCCACTTTCAAAGGGCGTTCAGCGACGGTTCTTGTCGGATTTTTATTCAGGCGACGGTATCGGTTGCGGCGATTTGGTTGCCTGCGTGTTGATACGTGTTTTTAAACATTGATCCAAACGCCGATTCGTTCTTGTGAGTAAAATGTTATTTGAGTTAAAAATTAATCGATCGTTTCAAGAGGGTTTCGTTATTTGTTACAACTTTTACGAGTATCGGTTGCAGATTAAAAAACCGATGAATCGGTGATTATTGATAGGATTTTTCGCACCGATAATTTCAGGTTCTCTGGCGTATCGATTAGATATATAATTAGCTCGCATTTTCTCCGTTTTACAGACGAAAATAGAGACATTTTTCAAAAGTCATTTCAACCTAACTTTAAAGGAAATTAGATATCGAATGTCTCAGTCGTTAATTAAGATGATCCGACTTTTATTTCTGTTTAACGTTACTCAAGCTCAATTACCAAACGTATCAATAAACGCTCTGATTTTAAGAAACTAACGGAAGATTCGGATAAGCCATTATTTCGAAAAACGTAAAAGTAGAAACATCAATCTGAGAGTATCAAATGTATTTACTACTTGTTTATATCTTTCATATAAGTTTTACGTGGTGCTCGTTATCGATTCATCAATTATTAAAATTCCCAACAAAACCCTAATTTCTTGTCCCTTGTACCCTTTTCGCAATAATCCCCTCAATTGCCTCAAGGGTAAAGTAATTTTCAACATTTCAAAGAATCGTTCCCTGCGACATTATTTCCCCGTTTTTCCATACGTGTAGAAAATCTCGCGATTGCAATTGCCGGTTTCCCAAATTTTCCTGACAGTTAGACACCCTGAATTTATAAGAGAATGCATCAACGTTGTTCGAAATTTATTGAAGAAGAATATCGGCAAGTATTTGAGGGGAAAACATGCTTATAGCATTGAATAAAGCGAGCATGCATCGAAGATGTCGGTAATTAAACTAAACTGGTAATCGAAGAAATAAGAAAAAACCAAGCCGGACGATTTCAACTTGACCCTGAAAACGGAGAAACCCCTTTTACTTCCACTATTCGTGACTCGTGACGTGTACGATAATCGGTCAGTTTCGGTAGTCACGGCGATGCGGTTGATTGGAATTAGCAGCGAGACGGATATAATCGGTCATCATCGAAGGTATGCACTCGGGGTAACTCCAGATTATTACGGTTAGGTCACGATTTGCGAATTCCAGACGTGCACGAGCAGCCCACGTACGTGGAAGGTGTAACTTGCATAATAATCTATCCATAGCTATACACGACATAAGTCCTTGGGTGGGTATAATGTACGATAAATATATGGGCGTATTTCGAAAGTGAATGTCTAAGGATTTCATTAATTATCATCGAAGGCGTGCGCATTTTTCTTATTACAATATTGGGCGTAGTCGGAACAGTCGTATGGACACAACTGACAAATAGGTTGCGAAATTTAGGTTGTCCCTCAGTCGAGCGGCTCCGGTAGATAACTGAATTATTTACGCGAATTGAAACAGTTACACATTTTCGTACAAAATGAGGATTGACGGAATTTAAACACCGCGAAATCATTTCTGTTTTCCTTCGTCACAAGAAAGCGGACTATACGTTCGATTTTAATGATTTCTCTCTAACGTTGGAGAGTGTAAAAATAAAAATATACCTAATCGTTAGAGGATTTTAAGAGACTTTATTTTCGAACGCGTTTAAATTTTGACAATAATTCAAAATCCATTCAAGATTGTTAAAACTTGTGACCATCTACCGAATAGTAATTATAGCCTTGGAATTTCTTCATCCGTAGGAATTGAGAATAAGTAGAATTCGACAAATTTTTGTTCAGACTTTACGTTCGACGAGTCGGCCATGAGTACTTAACAACCGATTGATACTGATTATTCTGAGAAACCTTATCATGTTTACCGCGCGTTATTTACTTGAATCCAGATATGTAAGTCGGACATTGATCAAGCTGATATCAATTGAAACTGAAAATCAAAAACTGGCTAAATTTAAACATGAAACAAACTTTGAAAACAAAAAATTAATCTGTATGACGGATTTAGTGCCGAAGAACCATTAACTGAGGCGCATCGGGGTGGATCGGCCAACTTTTTATTCCTCCGATTAGAGCTAATTCCTCCTGAGCAATGGAGGAGTAGCGTACAATCAGAGGGGGATGGAAGAGAAGAAACGAAAGGCAGGCGAGCCGAGAAACCAAGAGTGAGAGAGAGAAGAAGAGAGAGGAGGGACTTGAGACGGCGACACGTTCACCCATCCGGGGACCGAGACTCGCTACCGTTGCTTAACTTGGACAGAGCCCCGGTCAGCCGAACGAACCACGAGACCGACTCATTGGCTGCTTAAAGGTTTCGGGTTTTTCGATTTAAATAGGGGAGTAAAGCTTGGATGATACAAAATCATACCGATTTTTACGAGCTTTATTTTAAAGAAAATGAAAACACTTGGAGCAATTTCGGTTCAAGGGATTTATTATTTTCAGTTTCAAAAACGTCTTAGGATTTTTTCATTGACATTAATAACAAAATACGGCTGGGCATCTCCTGACGTTATTGTCCAACTTGTCACGGATAGAAAAATTTCTTCGAGTTGAAAAAAAGTCTTGGTATTGAAATTCAAATATCTAGCCACTAGCTCGAATCGATAAACAGGTTTTAAAGATTGTGTCAAAGTTTCAAGTGGATCGGATAAAAATTGACCGAGTAATCTGCGCCATCGTATTGAAAACGCGGTTGTTCGCTACTTATACGCGCCATGCCGCCATTTTGTTGTTAATTTCGATGAAAAAATTCTGAAATATTCTCGATACTATAAACAATAAAGTCGTCGAACTGAAATTGCTCTAAATGTTTTCATTTTCTAAAAAAAAAAAAAAAAATAGACCGTCCAAGCTGTATCCTCCCCTCCTTAAGGTCGATTATTTGATGCAAAGGAAATGCGACAGAGAAAAGGAAAAATGTTCGGTAAAATACGAGGGTCACATATTTTCCTGCTTTTCTCAAGCGACCGATAATTCCGTGTAATTAAGTTTATCCAGCGGTCGGCGGCGAGCGTTCAAGATACCATCGAATGACGGTGCGTGTATATATATAGGAAATTAAATTGTGAAAACGGAAGCCCGAGGATAACGTAACGACGAGATCGCCGTCCTCTTATTAAGGCATTAATTTATCACTTCCGGCTTGTCGCTGATGTCGGTACACTGATAATACTGCTGCTGGTGCTGGGTTGGGATCCAAATACGATCCGGATAACCATCAAGGCGAAAAAACTCTTTTCACACTTTTCTTATCGCTGCTTACTCCCGGCTTCTATACCTATACGTTTAATTAATTGCCCCTCTTTTCGTTCAGCTCTTCATTCCTTTCCGTTCACCATCAACATCATCGTCATCATTATTATTATTATTATTATTATTATTATACCCAAATCGCACCGAACGATCGTCGGCTTTGGCTTTTATCAGCAAATTTAATGTGCAGGTACCTACGGTCATTAGATTATCGTCGAACGAACGAATGAATGAATTAACGAATGAATGAATGAACGTACGAATAGGAGGATCGATCAATCAATCAGTCGCCCCCTCGATGGTTGTTACGAATCTTCTTTCGTGCAGTAACGTCCATTAGCCAGAAACTACATCATCATCATCACCCTCTGGCTTCATTTATATAATCCTAATCGCGGGAAGGGTGGAAGTCGGTTATACAGTTTTTCCGATAAATTATTTCCTCGTCAGCAGAGATATCAGCAAAAAGAGAGGGAAAAAAAGTGGGCCGGGAAGTTTGAAGCGAAAGTTACGTCGTGGGGGAAAAAGGGAATGAGAAGGAGACTCTGAAACGATGCATTAGCCAAGCTCATAAAGTAGGTATCACTCTGTATAATTAAAAGATATTTACGGAATTCGGACAGACGAATTACACTGGTCAGCAAAATTTCGTAACAAGGAAGATGCTTATGAATTTTTAAAATACCTGTAATCTCCGCTCGTTACAAAAACATATTTATTTTGATTCTATCAGCTCTGGTTTTTAGGTGGCAGCTACTACCGTTAATATTGAATGATTATCGTTTTGACTTACCTTTTCCTGATTCGTGGTGTTTTGTTATTTACTGTAAATACCAGTTGATTAGTTTCAATAAATAACAAAACACCCCGAATCAAAAAAGGTAAGTCAAAACGATAAACATTGAATTTTATCGGTAGTAGATGCAACGCAAAAACTAGACCTGATCGAATGAAAATAAATATGGTTTTATGGGTATTTTAAAATTAGTAAGCACCTTCCTTGTTAAAAAATTTTTTCGACCGGTGTGCCGTAACAATAGACATAATCTCATTTTCGTCCCTAAGAACTGTATTTTTCGGAAAAACTAAAAAAATCATATTACGATAAAACTACTCGTATCTAAAATATTCTAACATCAATTCTATCATACTAAACCTTCTTCCTAACATAATCAGTTCAAACTTTTCATGTTGCAGACAAAAAGTGAATTTTTACTAACCAGTGTTATGGAAGGAGTTTCACTTGTTCCGACGTCCGAAGAGACCTGCCCTTGGATAATGGTGGACCACACGTATCCCGTTTGAAAAAAAATAAATAAAATATGGCAAGCAATTTGGCCAGTTTTTGGCAATCCGCCACCACGTACCTCCACAGAGTTACGAGATATAAAATAATTCGCTGTTACGATATAACAGCGGAGTCATAAAGAGAAAAATCTCGTAAAAATGTCGATGCGTTGATCCGGCGCCGGTTATCACGGATTATTAAAAGTCTCTCCGTTACGGGTGAAATTTTTATTCGATGCTTGTGAGTTCGACGTGAGATATTAGGGCTTTAGGCGCGGAGGCTTCAATCACTCGGTTTAATGGCTTACGCATGTGAAACACCCGGCTGAACGCCGATTAATCTCTGCGCGTTACAGTAACGCCGATTAGTTTTAAGAGAAGAAAACAATCTCGCGCGATGTTTTTCCCATCCCTCCCCAGACGCCATCAGATCTTTACCGCGATTAAGAATCTCTCGCTGCTGCGATGCGTAACGCGTCTTAAAGAAATAAAAAAACAAAAAAAACAAAAATGAGGGCGGAGGTCGACCCTCGTTTACGGTACCGGGGCCTGAAATAATAGCCTGGATCCCATAAACGCCCGGACAATGTTTCCGAGTCTCGTATAGAGCGCGTTTCATCTCCGGCAAGAAAAATAAAATTAGAAACAAAGCGGGACACAGTCTTGAAAAGAAAATAGGGATATCGAGCGATGTGCGATTCGAGGTTATTTAACTGTGTAATTGTTTAAACAATATCGTTGAATCTTAAATTACCTGCTTCGCTTTCGTTTATTTATACGTGTAATATCTCAGGTTTACATGAAACCGAAAGTTTGGACTGTTTTATAATTGCTCTTTTTTACTGCGGCAAGAATAACGGCCGTGATATCGGACTAGCGAAATTAGTTGCCTCCAAGTTTATAACCTACGAAAAAATATGCTTACGTCCCGATCTTTATTGTCGAGTCTGGAAAGTCGGTGGAAATTGGTACCGAAAATTTGTCATATCGCGAGGAATTCGAGGACCCGCAAAATCACTTTTCACCATTCTCAAATTCCTTTCCACCTTCGTGAAACCAACCGACGTGTATAGTCGGTTGAAGGGCCGATTTAAAAGCGATATTAGAAAAACTTGGAAAACCGTCTGCAGAAGACAATCTCGGAGATATGAGACGGGCGAAAGATAATCACTTGGTTTGTCTTTCCGGGAAGAGAAAATGTCCTACTGATTTCACTCGGGATACAATCGGCTAATTAGCTGTCTCCAAACTGTTCTATCCTATCTTTCCGTACCGACGGACTTGCCTGCAGGCATTTTTTCGCTGATCTATATCTCGCTTCAACATGCTGCAGTAGGGTGGTCCTTACTCAGGGTGTCCTTTTTTTCCACTTTTTTTCCACTCCGCCTCCCCAAATCAGCTTCAAATAATTAAACAACAATTGCCTAATTTTTTCAGATTTTTTGTTGCGTCAATAACAAGGTAAAAATAATAATATTCCAAAAAATCAGCAACTACGAGGTTTTAACTATCTGAAAAAAAATATACATCATATCAGAGAATATAGACGAATTGCAGACCCTAGAAATCGGACTTTTTTTTTGTATTTAGAGGAAGCGCAATTCGTGTAGATTGCCTGGTTTGATAATGTGAATTTTCTTCCAGATAATAGCAGTTACAGATTTTTTGGACCATTATTACTCTTACAATACAATATATACTGAGACAAGAAGTTCTTCACATGTTATTTCCACAAGAAACTTCGGTGACAAAATCTGACAAAATTGTTTTTGAATTATTTGAAGTTAATTTGGGGGGGATTCGTCAGCACCCTAAATAAGGACCGTTCTAATGCTGCAGCGATAGGTGATTAAGTCTGGTGAAATCTTCGCTGACAGTGAGAATTTGAGAGAGAAACAATTAGAGCGCCTCCCTTTCAGATAAACCGTAATTTACGGTTTCGTTCATACATTTTATAGTATTAGTATATCTATTAACTTCCAGCGAGTTATAGTATTTATTGCACACCGTGCATCAGGGTACGATAATGTGTAACGTGCAGATGAAAAAAAAAAGTGCCGTAGCGTCGAATTTTTTACCCTCGGCATGAGCGCGCCGCCCACGATGATAACTTATCTCCGGGGGAATGAAAAATCATTCTGTTTTTATTCATATACATACATACATATAATAAACCGCTCGCGCTGTAAAAAAGAGCCATGCATACCTACGACCTTATTATTCCGGATAACCGTTATACTTTATATACATGATAAATCCCTGCATTCGGCGGTGAGTTTTCGCGCCGAATTTTGGAACGGCGGCACAGCGACCGGGGGAAAAGTTGACGTTGCGAAAAACTACGAAACTGTCGCGCGATATGCAAATCGCGTTTTCCTGAATGGGCCGAAAGGGCGATAAAGACTTTCGAAGCTCGTTGGCTGCATGCGGTAGGTGTGTATCAGCTGCGGTGCAACGTCGAGCTGCCGGGAAACTGCAGGCGGAGAAATCGGAGGAAATACACTCGCGGATGAGATAGAGGCTCGCCTATTGTGCCAGCTGTTGTACAAAAGCGTGCGGGACGTGAAAAGCCGATACCCTAAATCCAATAAATGTAGGGGACGAGTTTTCCACCAGGGTGGTAAAATGACGTTTGAGCTGCTGCAGATGTCGAAGAAAATGGCGAAAAAGTTTATCCCTTCAATTCTCAAACTATAGGCCAACTCCGGAAGTTGGACTACACCGAGGGTCCTTGGTTCTCTCACCCGTTCGGACGTTTCGGCGTATCATGTCGCCATCAAAATTTGATAAAAACTTTGGTTCATTTATCTTCTCGCCCTGAGTTTTACTCTTCCTTTCTCGTATTTTTCTTCATTTCAGCGATGAAATGTTTCTTGCAATTTTTATACACTCACGCGATGATTATTCTGAATGCGAGAGAGAAAGTAACAGACATCATCACTTCAAATCATTCCGAGACTATCGAGTGTATAATTTTATTGCTTAAAGCACAGACCGAAACATTAATTGCACGTGTCGAAATCTTCAAGGTGTAGACGAAAGTTTAAACCTTCTGAAATAAATTCGGAAAACGTCCTCATCAAACCAACCGAATTAGGATAGACATAGTGAAAAATGCTCCAACAAAATACAGCCAAGGTTTCAAGTACCGGAGGATATATATAAATATATATAACGTTCAACTAGAGTTATGCGCAATGCAAAGATTCACTCGAACCAAACTTCCTGTAGTTTACCTTACCTTTCTTTGTTCCTAGTTGAAACACGGCGCAAAGAGATGAGTTTATCATTCAGACTCCGCGAGCTCTTTCACCGAGTTTTTCCGAGTACACGAAGCGCTCGACTGTAATGTAGGTACATAGAGTGAATAGTCCTTACCTGGAACATAGAAGAAGAGAAAAAAGTTGAATCGAATATCTGTGTGAAATTCTGCGAGGATCGCATGCCGGCAATTTTTCATTCACCTTTCATTAAATAGGGAACAGAGATAAACCAAGGCAAGACTGTTATTATCAACGGGATATTTATTGTGGAAGAGAGATCTATTTCCGGGAGGGTAAAACCCACGTTTCCGACTCACCAAGCGCACGCACATCTCTATTATTTAACGAATCACTAACGAAGGAAAGATTCCAGGATCCTGCGGCCGGCGAGGATCGATACAGCATGGTGAATTAACCACGAGGTACTCGGGGCCATCAATTTTCAAACCTGATGTTCGTCAAGGCTGGATTTCTGCTCCCTGATACAGCGGGCGCAACCCAAACTTCACCCGCGATTCGAACAAAGTTCATGGCAAAAACTGCTGCGGTGAAAACTGTGCCGAAAAAGTATGATCCGAGGGGTTGATCACTCATCGATTTTTATGTACACCTGATTTCAGGATTACAAAGGTTTCGGAAGATTTCAGGGATTTCGAAAGATATCGAAAGGTTTCGAGGATTTCATGGAATTTCAAAGGACTGTTTCGAAGGAAAATTTAAGATGATTCCAAAAGATTTCAAAAGATCTCACAAGATATTCGGAAAAGTATACACCAGCAGATTTCACGAGTGATTAACCTCTCGGTATGATCTGTATTTTTTTAGAGAACTAGATCGATCTTTATGTCGACTGCAACTCAAACGAACATGCATGTTGACAGAACAAGCCATAAAATCCGGCGCGGTATCTTACGGCAGAGCTTTCAATGAAACAGTTTGACGAGTGTGAAGAGTGTGGAGCTTTCGCCTGGTCCCAAGCTCTCGACTCTAAGCTTTACAGCGTATAACCATAGAATATAATCAGAACGTTACTGAATTCAAGCGTAAAAGTGAAGCCAAGTAAGCCGCTCACAGCACTTGGCGTAATTATAACCAGACTTGCTTTACCTTATCGCGAGAGCATAGTGGAATCATTGTAACAAGAAGTACGCGCTGGGTTAGAGAAGGCGGGCGAGATCCTGAAAGACTATCTTATTCTCGAAGAAGCCGAGAGAGATCGGACAACCGGCGCACTGTGCAAAGATACCGAAGCGTGGCTGACTCCAGATGCACGTGGGATCCGACTCGTCGAATCGAACCAGAGTCCGACTTCGCGCCGCTTTCCGACCGCGTCGAACCAAGATGTGGCAAGAATCGAACCGGTTACGGTGGTTCTTCGATCGGAACGTGATGTTCAACCACAGCTTCATGGAAGGTCACGCTCCCCCCGGAGATGAAGATGAATGCTTCGACCGCATCAGCATATTATACAACGCGATGTCGCGGTTGGGTTTGGCAGGTTCTCCGCCGCTGGCGCTCGGTGACAAACGACCAGCTTGGGACCTTGCGTGTCGGTCGGTAGCTTTCCGCGTGTGGAAAGCTCGACCACCCGATCCCCGATCCTCATTTCACTATCATCATATGTCTCCTTCAGCCTTTTTCCCCGTTCAGACCTTCACCCAGCTTGAAACCTCGAAATTTTTTGCCCACCACAAGAGGAAGACGGACACAAAAGTTGGTGCATGCAACAGCGAATGATTCGCCATGTTAAAACCAAACTGTCAAGGCAAACTTTCCTGTAGTTTGTTTCATTGCTGGTTGCTGTTTATTCATTCTGGTCTAGTCACCCTGAGTAAGTGAAACTGATAAGTGATAATTGATGGAATGGAATGATCGAACTGTTCCACAACTGCATAAAAAGTTGACGCTAAGTGCCCACACCCTCAATCGAGCAGACCAATACAGCAAAGCCCGTTATTTTCGAAGACCCGAGGGATTCCTCGAGACAATGTCCTCTCCAAGTAAATACAATGAAGAGAGCGAAGCACTTCGGTAGAGACGCTGACGAGGCGGCGGAGGGAGGGACGATCCTCGCCTTGTTATGTAACCTGTGTACTCGCTCGACTGCGGAAAATGGCTTTTCGGTTGCTACTCGCTCGACTCTCGGGCGCCCTGCGGCCTCTTGGTGCACGTAACTTGGCTCCGTGATTCTCCCCTTAAGCCACCCTCTTCATACCGCCTTTTTCTCGACGGTGAAATCAATCGATTCCAAGCTCCAGGGGTGTTTACGCTCTTCCGCGATCAACGAGCCACCCGAAAGAGGATGGAGTCATTTTCATTTCGCACCGCTGACTTCGGTCGGGCATAGTTGAAAGTTCAAAAGCTCCGAACTTTGCAGTCTGACGGATGAATATTGGTTGGTTCTGGATTAGATTTTACCGTTTTCAATCCGCATCCGTGTTTCGTGCCACCCAATTTGTATTAATTTAGTACAAATTGAAGTGTCAGTTTTCGGTCTCTTGTTTTTTCCAATTCCTTCAGACACACTCTCCGTGGTTCGGCCAATTGCTTGGATCAAGGTGGTAGATGCAATTTTAATTCACGTTGAACGAAGCGCGGCCTCCTATCCCTTCGAGAAATCTGAGACAGACACAACCCATCCCAGCGCATTCGAAATACTCAACAAGATCAAAAAAGATACAGACAACGTATTCTCCCTTCTTAATCGTTTCGCAACTTGTAAGCTCTACAGTCTTCGCGTAAAACGGTTCATCACCTCGAAATTTTTTTTACGACCAGCAAAAACTGAAACGATATATACGTAGTTTAATCGGATTAAATGATCCTTAAATATTTAGCAGAAAGATCAGTTTTCCGGTCTTCCGGATATCTTGACCCTGTGGTATAAATCCTTCATAGATAACCCAAGCTTAAGAAGATCATCCGGTCAAAATCACTTTCGCGCAGATATTCAGTCTCTTACAGAATTCCGTGAGACATTTATCACGTAACTAAAGACGATACTTCATGCAGTAGAAGAGAAAAGTTGAAATGGAGTAATTTTTCACAAGAAAATTCACTCTACCGAAATATTCTGGAAGTGGGGAAGAAGTTGCAGCAACGACAGGAGCGACATAGAAGCGACTTTGCGACGCATGAAAAACACGATCGAGGAAGATCTCGGGCATCGATTTCACTCCGCAGAACTCAACTCTTCGCGTATCGTCCTGTGCCCGAGATGAAAAGATTTCTTGCAGGATTAATGATGTGCGACATTGGTTGAACGGATTTTCAAGTCAGTTTACGGAGGCACTTATTCGCAAATGTGCCAATCCGCGAAACATCTTTGTAGTTATGTTGTAATCCGTCGAAATACCTGCTTTGATATCGTCAGGAGTAATTTCTCGACACCAGATGCAGGGAAGATGAACGTCAAAGTACGATATTTAGGCGAAATTGTGATTCCTAAGTGGCAAAATTCTCGATTCAAACAGTGAAAATTCACCGGGAGATAGAATTCCTTCTTACTCTGCGATACGTTTTACGAGTTTCATCCTGCTCACGAGATTGAATAACTTTCCAAGGATTGCCAATTCGTTTTTCGACAAAGACAAATTTAATTTTTGAAAGCACTGTTTAAATCTGCTCATTACATCACTTCAACGTTGTTTCATAATGGTTTGCGAAATGTTTACGACGTGAGTTTCAGAAGTTTCAATGTCGGGCTTGAAATTCTGCCGAGATGAGAAACCTACCTCCATCACCGCAGCGTCAAAGAGACTCGATTCTTAAGTACGTCTCCAATCCTTTCTTTCTAGTTTCGAGATAATCTATCGACCCGCCTCTAGGTGTCTGGAAACCGCGAAGCACCACCGCTGCAGCTTAACGAGCTAATAAGTACACGCGCGGTCCTGTTTGTTATGGATGAGTTGGTTGCAATTACTGTTTACCATCATTATGCATCGGTGCTACGTGGTTTCATCGTTTATTTGCCTTTTCACGATTGAACAACTGCCAGCGGTCGACGATCGTCGAAGCATAGTAAGTCGGCAACTTGCCCGGCACTGCACTGTGAAGTAAAGCATACCTTGATCGTTGAAGGTTCCAATCCTCCAGAAGCTCCCCGTCCTCGCAGTCATGGCGGTAATCCAAATATCCAAAAGTCGCTGAACCAAGCCAGCGATGATCGCGCGCGCGAGAATCACTCGTTAAGAACTGAGACCAGTATCCCGAATGAATTTGGAGAACCACTATGACCCCAGGCGACTCGAGGCACTTTCGTTTGGCTTCATTAAAATATTACGCGCCGATCATCGACGAGAAGAACCGCTCGGTGCCGATAGTTACGTGTGCGAAATTTCGCGATGAAAATCACGGTGAGCGTGCATTACGCAACTAAAGAAACGCGACGAGGATTAGTCGCGTAGTGCCACTGCCGAAAAATCACTTGAAACAGTAGACTCGATAGACCTTCGGGGACACGGTTAGGCTGGCCTCGTGTTATCTTGCAACCAGAAAGATTGCGTATCGGTGTGTGCGTTATTAATCTGCAAACAGATACCAGCTCGACGTGACTTAATCTTCCGATCACCGGGCGTATTCACAGCTCCGCACTTCGGTTTCCTGGTACACTCACAACCAACAACACCCCGACCCCCAGCACCCAATCCTCTTAAGAACATGATGCTCAATTTCGCCGATGATGTGGCTCACGTTTGACCTCACGTGGCTCGGAAGGTGAACGGGAATTATCTATGGTCTGGTCTCGGCACACATCGCGCTAAAATTATCACGTTAATCGATGTATAATTGCCGGTAATAACATTAACGGAAGTCTCTGGAAGCCGATCAGCGCCTCGACGAGAACGGAATAATAGACGTCTGATCCCTCGAGTTCTTCAAGTCCTCCCTCCTCGTTACGGCCACTCTCAGGATTGGCCGAAGCGACCGAATCCGATTCCGCTGACGTTCCAGCCTCTCAGAAATGACTTCACACCACGAACCGATTCGCGATTCACCTTATTTATCATCCTCTCCGGCAGCGGGAGGCGATCGCCGCGCGTGTCGACTGCGACTCTGTCGTTGTCGGTGACACACCTTGCCGGGCTTCGCTTCCCCTTCACCCTCCGCACCCGCTACTGCCCCAAGGCGCATTTTCCCGGTATACGTGCAACAGCGAACGACGGTAGGTAGGTTCCCCTTCTGTTTGGCATGATGGGTGTGGGCGCCATACCGTCGAGCCGCCAACAGGCGGTTACCCACCCTTACGGATCCCCACGGAGCTCCAAGCTCTCCTTTGTCGTCTGATCACCCGGCATGATTGTGCCTACACCCTTGCGTTCACACCGTTGGACACTGTCACGCACCGTTAACCACCTTCCAAACCGAGACCTGACCTCCTGACGATTATCCGATGGTTCACACCTCCGTGTTTTCAATCTATCTAATTTTGCGTCAATGGCACTAGTGTGCTGCTTTTTCTTTGGAGTGGGTGCTTTTTGGTGTAACGACGTCAGATCGTCACTTGACATTAGAGAATCGCGAGTTTCTTGATTACATTTGGTAACGGTAGAGGTGACTTGTTGCAAATTAAACTCGTTTGTACGTACGAGTATAATTCGCGAATCAAAATTCAGGCGACACGAGTTCAGAAGTTTCCATTCAACGCACAGAAATATGTTGAAACTTTTGTAGCCCCGGGTACGAGCGTTCATAAAGTTCTTGAGATACTTTCCAGTTACTTTGCAACGCCTAGGTACTTACGAATTCTTACAGTATAATTTTGAAGGGATTTGTAATGTTTGCCCCAGTTAAGAGAAAGCGAACGTAGTTTTCATATATTAATCCATGAACTGAAACGCTCGAGCAAAGGCAATGTGCTTTGGATCCAAGCCTTTCCGAGTCAACCACGGTGTCTAATTGAAATGTCTCAAATCACCAAGTGCAGAGTGCACAGACCGAGATACCCACTGAAACGTCTTTCAATTCCTTCCGGCAGTGAGTAAAGGAGTCATGTTCACGGTTGCTCCGTGTTAAAGTTCCCGAGCCACGCCCACCTTCACAATGTACTTTGCACTGCATCGGCTTCGGCTTTGACAACCTGTCAAAGGCTGTCCATGTGCGCGTTCCGTTAACCGTAATTACCGACCTTGCATGCCTTTCGCATCCAGTAATTGTTTCCGGAGACGGCGATTCCTTGTCGCGATACCTCCGATGTCTTCCGCACCAAGGAAAAACTGCAGATCTGGCATATTTTCGTTAACAGTAAAGGGAATTTGATGAGTGGGATATTCCTGCAGGAACGAGAATACACGAATGCGAGAAAAAATCCACCCGGGGCGTAGATACATAACGTACGCGTATGGCAAAACTTTGAACCATGGCATCCGGTGGTACTGGGTTAGGAGAGTAGGCAGTCGCTGGTCACGTGGTAGAACAATCGGCGCGAAGTGGCGCGTGGGAATTGAAATGTGACAGCGAGAGAAACGGGCTGATGATTTCCCAGGCGCTCCGATGTAGTAACTCTCTTCACTTTTTGGCCGCGGGCTTCGTGGTTGTCGTAATAATCCAGGAGGGCGACGCGTTATCGGTTTCACCCCGTTCCGACTTCCATCCGCCTATCAGCATCCGTTTTCCTCCGTTTCGCCGGAAATTTTCCCGTAGATGGATGAGTACTTCCTTGTCAAGGAACGCCCGAGTGCCGTTGTGTAAAAAATTCGCAACCCATCGTACACGCAGGTCTGAACACACATAAATAGTCCATGACTTATACGCGCGTACTTGGGTCTCTATATATACGTGCGCGTATTCTCCTGTGGGTATATAGCGACGCACTCGTGCGTGACGTAAATGAGATTGAAAATCCGTCCGACATTAGCTGCTGCTGGTGCTACAGACGCGGAAAGGAATTCCTCCGGATCTTGGCATTCTACCAACGGCTCTCTTCGCCTGCCGTTAAGATTTGATCGATTTTCATCTACCCACACCATGTACATAACGCATGCGTTTGTTCCGCCCGTACATAATATACGACATGAATAACCAATGCTCAGATTCTGTGAAAAAACAAAATAACGACTCTATATGTATGCTCACTTATTTCTATAGGCATACAACGTTCATCGAAAGGAAGAAGTTTACCCTCAACCAACGTACATACACACAGGGCTATTACGAATTGATATGAAATCACCGTTTTACGACCCTGTAAGGCGAATAATTCAATAATGAATACGAATGCCGTAAGCCTGCCTGCATGGTCACTCGCGGAACATAGAGTATCGACGATCTCTTGGTAACAAGGATCTCGCTGTAGCCAGCCGATGTGACAGATGTTTCGAAAACGGACCGCGTGATGCCATCTCCTCTGATTCGACCATCGACACTGATGCGGTTGAATCGACCGAGCGATGAATGGATCGTTTGGGATTCACTCCAATGCTTTAGTAGATCTCGTGGCATTCCATGTAATTTTTTGGGTAAAAGTTTTCGTTTATTTTCTATAGTCCCTACAGACAGATTCCGATGAATCGCACACATATTGGAATGATTTTGGGGTACCGTAACGCCCGCGAAAGGATTTCGCGAACCGGCGAATCCGCTGGATTCCAAGAGCTACTGCAGGACTAACCTTTCGACAGAGCGTAGTAGATCCTCCCTTAAATCTTCTCCGGCTGTCTCGAATGTTCAGGTATGTACAAGTTACCTTCGTGCAAGTAGACTCGATCAATATGCACACTATGCTCGAGCAATTCAAACAGCAGTCAACCTCGTTCCACTCCGAGACTCGGTGGACAAACAACTCGACATATGGCTTTAGTGTTTTGTCAGATCCAGTTATTCTTCGTGAGAATTAGATTACACAAATTTTAAATATCGGACTGTTTTCAAAGTCCCATGAGTACGATGACAGCTTTAGTTGCTCGAGGACAAGGAGATCATTTTCAGGTTGAAGAATGCACGACGCAAACTGGCAATACTAATTTCGGTCTTAACGGTACCGTTGAGATGAACAAAACGCAGATGATGAAAGGAGGCCAAGTTCGATATTCGCTCGCACCTGTCTCTGCGGATTTATCTCTGGTTAAATATTATATTGCTATAAGTATGAAGCAACTGCGACACGAAGATTCAACGCGCGGTTCAGGTGTGATTTTTTATGGTTTGAATAGCCAGGCTCACACGCTAAACTTTGGCTTAATGTGTTTCCTTGTCGGCGGGGCTCCGCCAGTTATTGACCATCCCAATTAAGCGCTTTTCGCATTCTGAACATACGTTACAACGCTTCCGAGTCGGGTATTTCCGAGTTTCATAATCACCATCAAGAATACTTATAACATTCGGTTTGAGTCAAACACGTGTCTCTTCGACCATATTGATGCGAAAATCAAAGTTATCTCGTTCGTACCTTCGAGAGATCTTGATAACGGAAGTGAAATGCCAGTGAAACACGTGGAACGGCTATCAAGTGTAAGTACTTCAGCCCTTATAATTTAGTGTAACGATAATGGCCGGCTGTGCACGCCGTGTTCTAACGTACAGAATGGATAGATTCCAAGTTCTGACATTTTATAAAGAATCATTTTATTGTCGGCGAATGGCGTTGATTTACAAGTTACGTTTGCCTCGTCGCGGAGCAGCTGGTGAAGACATTTCCAGATACTTCCAAAGTCTGCGCTTACTTTTCTGACAACGTTGCTCCTTGTCGTGAAGAGATTCTTTGATTCTTGTACACCACGACCGGCGCTTGAATGATTGTTCGGACTATACGGTGGTATAAATAACGATGATATTCAACATCAAATTCTGTGAAATCTGGCCGTTAATAACAAGGCGCTAATTCCTCAGCTAAGCGAGCATGAGAAGCAAGCAAATACGCTTGGCACCGGAATGCGCGACAATTGGTCGAAGCCATCAGATGTTTAGATGCGTCCCGGTAGCCGACATTGTTCGGCAGGCGTTTGTCAACTGTTCCGCATTCTCCTTAAACTATTAGCATCTCCGATATAACCGCAGGTCAAACAAATTAGCGGACATAAATTTACTATGTAATATACGCGACTGTGGTGGAAAATCTCCGCTAACAAGTTTCAGTGAACTTATGAATCGAACCACCGGTAGTATATAAATGTCCCAGCCGTTACCGGTAACTCAGTATATTTCAAAACCATCCCGTGCCCGGTCGAATTCACAAAGCAACTGCAATTATTTCGCACTTGTATCGTTTCAACGCGTCGCATTAAAGTCATGGCTAACCTCACCGTCTTTGTGCTACTAGCTATAATCGTTTTTGCCACAGCTAAACCAGCTCCAGACTACGAGAATGGCGGTAAGAATTAACCTGTTAAAATGGTACCTCAACTGTAGGGAATCAGACATCCACTTTTCAATCGAAGTTTCAATAAAAAAAAAAAAAAAACAACAATACGAATTTTCAATACGCACGACTTACGTTTCAAACTGTTATTCTTGTCAATGGACATTTTTTCTAGACGGTCAGGAGATTTTGAAAGGCAGAGACTCACGTTATTACGGTTTTCCGTCTTATTGGTACCGACGTCCGTTGACAGGTGACGACGGCGATGATTATGGCGCAGACGACGACGGCTATGCGAAATCGTCATCGTCTGACCATGGCAACGGGGATTCCGTTCCTCTTTACGAAACGGCTGGGTAAGTAGCTGTAGACCATTACCGAGTACTTCTGCTGATTTATAAATCCAACGACGTACTAATTTTCACTACCAAATAACGATTGCAGAGCTGGTTGGGGTCGCTGAAAAACGACGCGCTTAATTCATATCACCGAAGACCGGGAAGAACATAACGAATGAATACCAACTGCCCTGCAATGTATACCGTCTAAGTTATTGCGCTGCATGACATTTATTCTGTACTCTGTGTACCTATATTATACATATATATATATCTATATAATGACAATTTTTAATCGATTACTACTTAATATTTGTAGCTTGTTTTTTTTTTTTTATATTCAATTTTTATAACCAGTATTGACAAATATTTCCAAGTCATCAACGATAATGCTTCGTATCTACTGATGAGTTTTTCCACGTAAATATTCGTTAAATGTGTGTATTCGCTATTTAATACACTGTTAATTAAATTTCATATTTACTTATAGATATTCTTGTTGAGTTGTGTTTGGCATAAATCCTCTTCCTATTCCCACACATCACGATTTGACCAGAGAATAACTGATTAGGGTGCTAATTTGCGAGCTCGAAAGAGAAGCTGTAAAAACGGTTAGACGTTCGCAAAAACGAAATCTTCCTAATCATGTTATCACAATTTAGCGTGCCGCCGTTCGCACGCGCTGAGTCAATGTCAATATTTGGAATATTCGAGAGGGTACGAAGGTATATAACATTCGGCTGATTCTCGAATGGGACCAGTTTCCTCATGAACATGAGAAAAGCAGTTGACAGACCAAGAACAATGACGCACCCGTCATTCGTAGTGTCGGATCACTTCGTTCTGATTGCCTTGTTCTTCCTGACGATCGTCTGCATCTCCGAGGCTTCGCCCGTTCGTGACGGAGCTCTGGGTAAGCAACAAATCGTCCTCAATGTACTGTAAAATCGGAAGAGGTTTGCCAGTTCTCGGCTCGCTTCGATCGATAATCGCATTTCAAGTTCTTGTCAATCACGCTGTAAATTATGCTCAACTGGAAATGCGACAGGCCCGGAAGCCGACGCCTGGCACGGCGCTGTTCTTCACAAGTTCTACGGACCTTGGTCGGAAGTAAAAAAGGCCAACGGGGAGAACGCCGACTACAATGACTACGGTGCCCACATTCAGGACTTCGAGCCTGGACCCGAAAACACGCCGTCTTACGAACCGGAAGAAATCGACGGGCCCACCGGCGATTTTCAATCGAATTACGCCGAGATCGGCGTTGTCCAAGATCCGGGCTTCGCCTTCAAGACGCATCTTCCGGACGAAAAACAGTGATCTCAAGCCTCGAATCATAGAGAGAATCACCGCGTGATTCAGATCTTGGAATGATGTGTTTGAAACAAGTACTGGTAACAAAGACCGATCGTTTATGGTCATTTGATTCTCAACTTTGCAATTACTTATCCTCGCCCACGTGTAGTTGACTTTTCTGATATGACCATGTATTGTTTAGTCGTTATTTGTATCCCCATTTGTTATAACTAGATATAGATACAACGTAAAAGTGTGTAAAATGCACGGAATGTCCAACCTTATTTTTGTACAAATATAACGAGAAATAGACAGAGAAATAAATTTTTTTTTAAATATTTAAAAAGTAAAGAATATAATCAGCTTGATGCGTTGTTGTAAATAATCTCGACAAGTTTAATTACGCGGCCGTTCTTCCCTCTCATGATTTTCCTCAGCAAGATTGCCGGTGCGATGAGCTGATGAACTTTAGGCAGACGAATTAAAATATCCTGCTCTGCAGTTGTCTCCCCTCGAGAGGTGAAATACTTCTCACTGAAATGAATGACATTTTCGCCGTTTCACGAAAGAGATTACCAGGCCAATTTTGGGGTGCTTGTGTCAAGGCATTGTGCTCCCCAAGTTCAGCGCAGAGTCTTTACATCTATACATCCTGGTAAAGTAAAGAGTACTGAAATTAAGAGTTTGACTTTTCGCTCAGTGGCTCTGCTTGAACAGCAGTCAAAATGAACTTCTCCATGATTTCCGGATTACCGGAACTCCCTCCTCAAAAGAATATTCAACCTTGATTTTTCGGGGTCTTGATCAAGATTCGAGGGAATATTTCGAGGCAGTAAAATTTACGGAGGGTCGTTAATAAGGTGCTCAGAACTGATATGGCCGGGGTTTCGACGTCGGTTATAAGAATGGCCAATCAATCACACCGTGACACAGAGTCGCCGGATTGAAGAGGAGCTTCGGAGCGAACAACGAAGGTCAATAAATGCACGTACAAGCTTGGGAATGACGAACCGATTGATTAGTTAACCTGACGCGCCGTTCGGACGTGTGCTTGATACGAAGACATCCAAAATGACGAGCACGTCGCACGCTCGGATTCCCTATTTGCGCAAATCCAACACAATACGAGTCATCACCGTCAATTTGTTCGAAGGTGGAATGGACGTGAAAAAAGACTCTTGTCATGCGCGTCGCGATTTCGTATCTGATTGATTTGCATGAATATATGATATGGCGCATATTGCTTACATTATTCATCACCGCCATCTGCAATCCCACACAGTTAATTACAAAGCAACTTTCTATCCCAGTACTAAATAGACATTATCCTCGAGTTTATCGGTCTCCACATGCCATCGACGAGTAAATCATCCTCGCGTCTTTCAACGACGATAAGGCTTTCCAATCAAGCGTAGGTACCTATCCACCTACTGAACGGACTAACGACCAAATTACTGCACGGGGAATTCGCTAGTTGCAATACCCCGATCGAAGGCAGATATGACTTGGGAATTTACGCATGTATGTACATCAGGTATAACATGTTCTTATCGGCAACCTAATTTCGATTATTAAATCATCAGTCGGTTACGACAAAGCAATATTATACTGGCGTGGACACCAACAAACGCCAAGCTAGACAAACTCTGAGAGCTTATCAAGTTAAAATTCATCATAACCAGATCGATACGTGTGATCGCAGACTCCACAGTACATCACAACCTGCTTTTGCAAGAAAAATGACGTGTCATCAACGGTGTCATTACGCACTCATCATCGTCTCGATATTACAAACGTGAGCTCCTATTTATAACTTTCGATGTCATCCGACAATGTCCCGGTGAAAATATGTGATCGGACGTTACGAAAGTCCAGCTATAAGTGTTGGAGAGGGGAGTCGAGGCTTTATCTGCTCGATGGGTTGATAAGAACTCGGAAAGCGACAGGAGTTAGAAAAATTTAATCTTTGGTCAGATTAGAGGCGAGCCAGTTGCAGCGTGCCGTGAATCGTGCGGCATGAATAGTGTACTTCTGACCGTTACTTGCGGGTTGAATTTCGTCACAGTTTAATAGTCCAGAACTCGGAATAATCGCATAATGGTGAAGTACCACCCGCTGTTTCAAAAGCCGCAGGTTACCGCCTGGGCCTGCATCTCCCGGCGTTTGAAATTCATCTTTTTCTATGGGCTGTTTGTCGGACTGATTGGACTGGTGATTCACGTAGCCAAGGTAGGTGACGTCGATTTTCACAAATAAATACACGGTTGTGTAAATAAATATGCAGTTACACGTCGATTTACCAAGTAGTTATAACCGTCTGCACACTGGTAACATGTGCGAACGGAAGTAATTGTAGTGCTAGTAGATGACGATGCGTGTTGCACAGAGAAACAGCAGCCTGTCGAGCATCTACAACCTGCAATCATCCCTGGGCGATATGCTGGATTTGGAAATGAGATACCTGCCGAAAACAAACGGGTCGACCGGATGGAAGCAAACGTCGGTTAAAGAGGGACACATATATTCCGCCTACCTCGACACGAGACCAGAGCAAATTTTGCAAGAGTCACACGAGGGAATCGGAAACGAGACGACATGGGCGATGGTACGTGGTGGTAGTCGTGGTGATGGTGGTGGTGGTGGTGGTGATTTGTTTTTCTTACTTCCAGTGACGGTGTCAAGTTAGGAGAGGGAATGCGCGACAGGTATTTATCTCTCGTTTTCAGGTCAGAATCATCGCGATACTACCGAGGTACAATCCACCGGTGACTTGCGTCTACAAGTACCGAGGTAAACAGACCGAGGATGGCGAGACGTTTCTGATAAAGAAAAAAAAGGCGACTCGGACGAAGCCAGTAGCCATATCCGAGGGTTTCAACATGTACTACAGCGCCTTCTTCGTACTCTGCGATCTGACAATGTCGGCGAAAATGGACTACGAGGAGTATTACTCCAAGCAGCATCTGCCCTACGAGATAACTATCGCTCCCGGCAATATTACGGACTCCTACGAGCCGAAAAATGATTCGTTCGTACCGATTTTCTATCCAGAAAACGGCATATCGATGGCGGAGTTCTCCACCAACTTCATGGCTGTGTGCGTTCCCGTATTGCACCACAACTTCGACAGGGTTACGAACCTGGTGGAGTTCGTTGAATTTTATCGAATGATGGGCGTCGGTCACTTCACCTTCTACAATCGGTCGATCTCATCGAGGGTAGGAAAAGTTCTCGAACACTACAGAGACAACGGCGTGGCGACGATTCTACCTTGGGATCTACCACCCTACTTCATATTCGAGAAAAACCTCAGAGTCGATGGTATATTCGCGGCCCTCAACGACTGCCTCTACAGAAGCTCGTTCCACAAAAGTTACATGTACGTGGCCAGCGTCGACATCGACGAGTTCATCGTGCCCAGAAAACACAAGGACTATCTGGACATGATGCAGTACCTCGATCCAATCGGTCCCCATTTGCCCCTCAACGACCAGGCCTCCTTCTTATTCAGAAACATGTTTTTCTACCTGATGTTCGACGACGACCCCGTGACGCTGGCGCCAGGTATGACAACGCGCTGTATCCCGGCGATTCAGATAATTACAGTTTCGACGAAAAGTCAGCTTAGCCAGCAAAGTACCGGTGCAATATTTTTACAGAAATACCGAAGCTGTACACCCAGTCGAAGACGACGAGGACGATGTTTGCAAACCCCGGAAGAGAACGGAGCAAGTACATCGTCCGGAGTAGACAGACAGTCGAGCTGGGAAACCATCACACTTGGGAACTGAGGAAAACAGCCTCGGCATTCAACAAACGTGAGTTTAATCGAGAGACTGATGGAGCGGAGCTCTGACCGACAGATCGTTAATGTCATGTTTTTCAGGGTACAAGGAAGTCACCGTCGACGTGCAGGTCGCAGCCTCACAACACTACCGAAGCTGCGAGACGAACATCGAAACGTGCTGGTTGAGGCAAACCGTGAAAGACACTTCAGCCCACAAATTCACAGCGGCACTTGGGGAACGAGTTTCCAAAGCGTGTAAGGGGATTTTCGAGAATGGCTGTCCGGAGGACGTCGCAAACCAGCGACCGGACCGAGACGCCGCCAAGGTTCAAGTGGCCGATAAGGAGAAAGAAGCGGATAAGAAGGAGTCGAGTGCTCATGGTGAAGTGACAAATTCCAGTGATTTAAACCGTGAGGAAAAGGGCAGGTGAACATGGACCAAACAGAGTGTCTTTTGCACTCAGAATTCACGATATAGTGTTGATCAAAATTGTACATTCGAAATCGGATAAGCTGCTGTTACCTCTGTCATCTTCTGATTACGATCGGTTTATTGGACGTTTTAGTAATATATTTCTAACCGCGTTTCGAATCAACAACGAACACGATATGTTTCACCGTATAATCTCGCCTCGATGACGTTTATTTTACGAGGACAATATTTTTTTAGCACCTATATATATATATATATATATATATATATATATATATATGCGTGTGTGAGTGTGTGTGTGTGTGTGTAACATATAGTTATTATTCGAAGATGTAATTAGGTACGAACTCCGCGAACGAACTGAAGGAGTTGGAACCATCGTTTGAACGAACTTGTAAATATACAATGAAAATCGAGTTGTCCAAGTGGTTGGAAACAAAATCGTGATGGATCATGTACCGTTACACACCGAGTGATAAAGCGCACGTTTTCCTCTAACCAACCAGTGCTGGTAAACCCAGCATGGTCTAATAATGAGTCACTCGGCATCAATCTTGATCGATGATCCAGTTCGTCGTGTGGATTTTTCCCAGCGATTCCATGTCCAGATTTCCGATGTCTCGCGATGCTCACGATGTCACCGCACGCATACTGTCGCAGCTTCGCCAACAGATAAGATTATTTTACGTATGCAATCATTCCAAAAAACGCCGCGAGAGGGGCACGTTTTTCATCCTACAATCTGCACGCGCATCATTACAAAGTCTAATAAATTCTAATCGCTGGGCTGGCATCGAGCAATCATTTTCAACTCCTATTACTCGACTGACAATGAGTCACAGCACTTTGATGATGTTTACGAGCCGGAAGTTGGGTCGATAGTTAAAATACCTGATCAATCCCCGCGACAAGTGCCGACGATATATTAATATCAAGGCTTATTTGAGTTAGATTTTTCTTCGTCACAGCTAACGAGTGATTATAATTATTGAGGATTAATCGTTGGACGCGGGGTAAAATCAGCTCAAAAAAAAAAAAAAAACGAGTCTGCTTTGAATCATTTCACCTTTTCGTCACAGCGAACTTCCCCAATTTTAGAACGGCCGTCAAGACGTCGGATAAAAACTTTTCCAGTGAAGCGGGTCGAAGTCTGTTGATTTACTACAGACTGGTTTCAAAATTCAATGGAAACTTGTTGTCGAACTCCAATATTCGGGAGGTTCTACAATCAACCCTGGTTTCTCGGAGTTGTGGGAGATTGTTTTCGGACTTAGCAAACGAAATGGTATGAGACAAAATCACGAGCTTTTGGCAGCGGCTTGAAATCGATGGGCTGATTACGTGCTCTAGAAAATTCTCGAGTCAGCTGCACTGCGGTAAAGAGACACAGAGCTTGACCAGGTAGACAAATCGGAATGTCACTAAAAATTTCGATCACGTGCATAGGTGAGTGGATTTATGACTACGAAAGAAAGTTTACCGATCATCGGCAGGCTTGTTCACAATTCCGGACATCCGTATTCGCGCGTGTGAGCTTTCCACAAGTTGTGTACGAAAATTGTCTGGCGAATTCGTGCGCCCAGGTTCTCAAAGCTTCGAGGGCTGGAGGAGCGCATTAATGTGATTAGGTCCTGGGTGGCGTTAATCAACTCGAGACGGAATGCCGCCTCTGTGTAGCAGCATGATTCCCTGCGCCGTTTATCAAGCCTCCTCGCGCGGCGAAAGCCTCGTCAAAGATGGAGGGAACCCTGTTGACGGAAATTAACGGCCTTTTGGGACATCCGTAATTCATCGATTCACCAGTCCAAGCTCCTTTTGGAGATTCCTTACTTTTCCTCGCTCTGCGTTAATGAACGAAGAAGAAAACGAGACAGTGGATTCGGAGGTACAACATCATAAATCAACGTAATAAAGTTGTCGCGGTTAAATTTGATCGAAACAAATATCACCCTTGAGATACAAAAAAAAAAAAAAAACTTTCAACAATGCGCGTAATGGTCTCGAAATTTTTTATCGAACTCAACGACTTCCCGACGCCTCTGTTTGGTGGTGAAAGACTCAGCGAATCGGACCTTACCTTGGGAGTATATGGGAAATTCTCCATCGCTATGACTGTGCGTAAGCATCCTCGCCGAGTAACACTGCCACACCGCTTTTCGCTGTGCCTCGTCCGTTCTAGTCCTGGACCGAGCGGCCTCCTCGAGATCGTCGAACCGTAGGACCCTTGCCACTTCCGGATTGTAAATCTCACTTTCGGTAAAATTTGGATACTCGGCGAGACAGAGGCGGCGACTCACAATGCCATTACGGTGAAACAAGGTCTTTAATCCCCTCAACCATCAGCGTACTCGACGTTATTTTTACACTTTGTTGAATAAAATTATATAATATCACTGCCTCGGTTGTTATCGTTGTTATTATTTTCCACTATATTCAATATTTCCACGTTAATCCGTCACTTCTTTCCAACCAAATCACGTTCAGTTTTGCCTGACGGTGGGGAAAAAGGGAATTACGCTGGTTATAGAAAGGATGAAAAGACGGCTTACTCCGGAGTTGACGGCGAGCTTAAACTCCGTACCTAACTGCAGACCGAGCCGGGATACTGACGAGATATTGAACGTCTAAGCGCCAGCTCTCTGACGAGCCTTGAAAACTTTTCTTAAGCGTAACGGAAGGTGGGTACCTACCCCACGAGTATTTTTGGAGTGTTGCTACTTCCGGGAGTTAAAATACCGAGGACACCGCGCCTTTTAATCTTGACGCGTGCGCGGCTTGATGTATTTTTGAGAGAGTAAGACCGTGTTTATTTTTTTTTTTTTGTTTTTTTCGCTTTCGAATCGATCAACCATTTTCGAGAATCCCCTTTCTACACGCGTCGAATCATTTTGGACAAATTACGTCGCTGTTATCTAATAAGGGTCACGGCACCCCGATGGTAATAAAACCTGAGCTATGAATCACAACCCGTGCAATCCATGACCTGCCAAAGTGACTGTCGAACGAGTTGGCTTCTCAAACTGTGAGAGTATATTTTGTCCGTCGTCGTTTAATAAATTTCCGATGATCCTAAATAATTTTCACAGTAACGTTACCAACTAACTTCATCCTTATCGCACATTTGAGCGTGAATTTCGCGCCCGGGAATCAATTTTCATTGTTATTACTATCGCGTCTGTGGCACAAGCGACACGTAAATCCGGGAGGTTATTTGAAACGCGGTAATTACCTGTCCCTCGCCCAATTCAACGATCCGAAATCACCGAAATAATATTCCCTTCACAATGTAGGGGATAGTCCGTCTCTCTCATTCCAACGACGAGAAAAATGGATGAGAATACAGATTTGCGCCCTCACGTTATACAATGCAGAGACGTTCGGGAATTCCTTTCGTATTTCAATAAAATTTTTTTCCACACCGGGAACAGTGGCGATACATCATATTTTTCTCTTCTCTTACTCTTCTACACTGTACATGTATACGGCTATTTTCGTCTCCTCGTCGTTCACGGAGATTTATCGTCAATAAAGAGCTCTCGACTGGTCTCGCGTTTCTCGGTACGGCCGAACTTAGGAAACGGATAGCCAAACAGGTATAATATGCGCCTCGTGCGGCGCTTTCGGAATTACGTCAAACGGTATCAGAACCGAGATAGGAGGGGACCGTCAGAATTTCAAGGCTCAAAAAAGAGCTGGCCGTAAAAACGACGACGCATATGGCCATTAGGACGGTCAGAGAAGGGAGGAGATTCGGACCGGAGTAAAGATAAAGCGGAGATTTCTTTGAAAAGTGTGTAAGCGTAAAGAAAAAAAAATACACAAACGAAATAAAAATAATTTAAGAACGTCTTTATACAGGAGTAATTAACTCGCAATGACGATAAACCTCGAGTATTGTACGGACGTTAAAAAACAACTTGCACAATACGGAGTTCGAAAATAATCATCACACATACACACGTATTGTATATTCATGCGGATAATTATACATATATACATATATCGACGATAAAAAAGAACTCGCGTCCATGTAACAGATTATTCGTATCAGAGATATAATTACTGATTAATTATTACGCTTGAGCGCGTTATTCCCGGTAATGATAACGGAAAATATCACGTAACTGTTGACAAAAATACTGCCGCACCGCACTTGTTAAATCAAGAAAGTAGCACGTAAGTCTGGAGGCGATGAAACTCGGATTTTTCGTACAGTTGCAGCATCCGAATATTCAGACAAACAGGGCATGAAAAATAAGGGTTAGTGGCAGATCGTTCAGTATTACAGATCTCGCTGATTATAACGACGGGGGATAATCAGAACAGGGGCTGAAACTCGCTCATTTACCCTGCGTTTAACTTTTACCGCCACTAGGCGACGAGCCGCGAATCTCAGGACATTCGTCCGGGACGGGTTCGGTAAGCGAACTGAAACTGGGTCCAGCTGCGCTGAGGAGAGAGGGAGAGAACAGAGAATCGGATGGCTGGTGAGAGAGAGAGAGAGAGACAGAGAGAGAGGGAGGGAGGGAGGGAGAGAGATAGGGGCCAAACGGCGCAAGCTTCGAGCTTGGAGGTCGCGGGCGAGAAATGGGACGCGGGTTATAATGTCGGTGCAGGATCTCTTCCTGGGTCCTTGAGCGTCCTGCATGAGGGAGCAATCGTTATCGACTGGGGAAGAACAAGTCAAGGAAAAGGAGGAAGCGACGGATCCTGCAGGGTAAAACCGACTGCATATAGAGATCCGCGAAAAACCGAATCGCAAACAGCGAATGTAAAGGGAGAAAACGGAGGGTCAGATATTTGCGACCCTCGGCGGTGGAAAAGTTTTTTTTTTTTTTTTTTCACCCTCCTTTCAAACCTGGTAGAGAAACTCGGATTTATGGAATTGAGTTCGTCTCGACGAATGAATCAAATTTTCGCTAGCGCTAGCTTAGCGAAACGGTGAATTCGCATTGAGGAATTTTTAGCCTAAGATTATGGGGTGATGGAAAATCAAGGATGAAGAAGCAAAGAGAGGGGGGGGAAGATTCGAGTTTACTTGGAGAACGATGAAGTTTAAGGGGTTATTTTGTTTTTTAGTTTCATTTTTGTAATGTAAATATGTCGAGTATGTGCACAGAAAATTTCACGTCGTTCCGACAAACATTCTCCAAGTTACGCCAACATTTGCAAAGACGCCTCGGAGCGTTTAAAAGTGCTCTCGAAACTTTGAACGCGTCTTTTTCAAAACTGCGTTTATGAAGTCGGTGAGCAAAATTCGATCGATCGATCGATCTCAAAATTTTTACACAAGCTTTATGAATAAATCTTTCAGGCCTTGATCGAAGGTTTTTCCTCGCCGATAAATATTTTCCATTTTGTATTAACTAAATCTTTTTTGTTTTTTCATTTCGGATGATCCAGTCCAGAGATATATTCCTCACCGCAAGACGCTTTTTTCTAAAGGTGCTCCCAGAAATCGGTTATAGCAGTTTTAAAAATCGTTATTTATACAAACAAAAAATATCAGACTAAAGTTCAATAATTAAATTTGATTATCAATAAATTGAAATGTCTCTTCGTGAAGAATCCTTGAAAAATCACTCGTTTTCGGCCTCCTGAAGCATCGGAAGCATCCGAAAAAGGGATAGTGATTCCGATTCTTCTGGTCGATCGGGAACGTTTATGTACCGGAAAGGACGGCGATCACAGGTCGCGGTGTTAGGGAATAAGACGTTTATCTGATACGATTCAAAGATGATCCGAGGAGGCGGTAGACTCGCCCCCTTCAGGATTCGCGTTACATCAGCCGTCCGCAGCGGGGAAATGGGGAATAAAACGAGTCGTCCGAGGTTCGAGGCGACGCGTATAAAAATAATAACAGTAATAACAGTAATGGTGGAAACCGAGGCTGAGACGTCGAGTTAACTGCTTCGCGGGTTCTCAGGATGCGGGAATTTACGGCTGAGCAATTGAAGACATCAGGAAGAGACACGCGGGCTTTCGGATAACGCTTATACTTTTAAACTGTCGCTTCGACCTCCTGGCAATCAGGCGTGCTCAAACGATCCTGTGCAAGAATAATCATCCCCCTCTCCAGAAATCTGTCCAACATCAACTTTTACCACTCGACGTTTGACGAGGCGCTGACACAAAATCACTTTATTCCGATCCGGACACGCACTGCGCGGGGATTCCTCCCCCATTAAAAGTCGCGTGGTATGTAAATCCTTCAGAGAATATCCTGCTGCTGTATGAACAGCGAAAAACGGAAGAAGGCAAGACAGGCTGCGAGCATCCTTCTCGGGATTTTTTGCCAAAGAAAGAAGAAGTCGGAAGAAAGCTCAAGAGGAGAGAAACTGACCAAACGTACGTAGTATCCAGAATCAATGACGAACCGACTAAGACGAAAAGCAAAAAACTATACTTCAAGTATTCCCGAATTCACACTAAACTGCAGAATCACTATTAACGTTATCGCAACGATTCATTCTGAGGAAAAACGAAACATAATGATACATTGAAATTTTCGTCCCTTCAAAGTCGTTGTAAAAATAAGAAAATAGTGTTTTTTCCCAATGCTTCGTTAGGATAACGTTACCAACTTCAATCTCGTGAGTTCATAACCAGTCTAGCTTTCCTTCAATATCTCTGAGGAGAAAACCAAAAAACAAACCGGTTTATATTTGCGAATAAATAGAGAAGGACCGGTAGCAGCGTTTCCTTCCATTTTCCGCCTCGACGATGCCGCGCGTATGTAAAAGGTACCATAATTTTCATTGCGGAGCCGTAACCGTAAGTCGGACGGAAGTCGAAAGGAAGTATGTAATTTTTTATACATAGGTATTTGCGTGCATGGTTTATGTGCTATACTTATTTTCCCCTTCGTCCATCCCATTCTCCGATTTTCCGACTTATCCCCCCCATTCTTTTTCTCCGTCTCTTTCTCTCTGTCTCTCCCGTATCCCGTCTCACAGACGACACGGCCGAGGATGACTCTCGAATTCGTGGCGAGATTGAGCCACCGCGACGTAATCTCGACCGCCTTCTACTCTCCTGACCATTTTCGGGTTGCTGACAAAGCACCATACACCTACCCTGCACTCACGGTGTATGGGAGGGATCCTGTTCACCGATATATACGGACAAGCTGACTTCATTGCCGCGATTTGTGGGCCACTGATATCCTCCCTGTACAACAAGCCTTCCTCTTCTTTTCCTCTCCTTCTACCTTTGGCGAGCGGAACGACCTTTGACGACCTTCGAAGTCCCGAAGATGGAATAAAATAGAACGAAGCGTTTTCGCATCCATACGAAGCGCGCGTCTCTATCGCCGATCGCCTATCTCATCATTTTTACTTTTGTCTTCCTTTTTTCTTCCTCTTCTTCTCTCCTCAACTCATCCCTCGGGTCGGTGTGTAACGTATTGTACATGTCCTTCCCTTTTCTCTCCATCTTCGTGTACATGAGCACAGCTTTAACGCCCGCGCCGTGTCGTTCAGGAGCTGCAAGAGCAAACTCGAGTCGGCATTGTCTCCGTCAAGGGTGTGCCGCAGCATCTCGTCTCTCGCGAACCCTTGCTAAGATCTGGATATTCCTCGCGCTCGACGCGTACGTCGGCGTCATTAAAGTTTCCCACCTTTGGACCGACACTTTTTGCATTACAACGACTCTCGTTTCATACGCCACGTCGTAAGGGCCGAAAATTTCACGCTCCATATATTTCACGCCCCTTATACTTTTAACGATATGTATTTCCTTGTTTATCTCTCTTTTTTATTTATCTATATATACTTTTTTCCCATCAGATTTATCCGATCGATGAACGTTGTCATTTGCCAATGAATAAGATTACGCACGTGCGAAATAATAAACAACAATGAAAGTATTCCTTGATGATATCATATTCATATATGCGAAGCAGAGGAAGAAGAAGCAAATTGGATAGTATCATTTTTCTCTTTCCCGGTATGTTTTATCAAGTCCTACAGTGTAAAATTGACGAAGGTGAAATATTTGTGTGATTTTTAGGCCAAAGAAATTTCTCCGCCTCTCGTACGAAAGTAGGAAAAAAAAACAAAAAAATGTAAACGTGTCAAATTTATCACGCAACTGAATACAAAAAGATGACAATGTTGCGCGTAGAGATAAGAGAATATAGGTACCTGCGAGTAGTATGTACAAAAAATAACGGAGGAGTGTATGCCAGTCACGTGAAATACGTAAGCTCCAGAAATTGTGTGAGTTAGACCCAACGAGAATTGGGAACTTGCTGCGGTACGAAAGATTTCAAGGGTACCACCAAGGGCAGCAGTCTTTACAGTCTCTTATCCCCCTCCCAAGTAACAATTCGTATTAATTACTGCGTTGTAAGCACCGAATACAACAGTCGTGCCAAAGTTGTTGCGTATAACGCAGCCTTGAAGAAGGGATAAAATTTGATACAACCTAATTGAGTTACGAGTCTGAAACTCACGAGATAAGAAATAATGAACGATAGATGAACGCGATGAGCCAAGGAATATAAGGCTGAAGTTAGTAACGTTATTACAATGATTTACGTTTCGAAAAAAATCTTCATTTCACAATTGCAAAAATGTCTGAAATGCAATAAATCGTAATAAAACAAAACGTATTCATAATTTGAAAACTCGACTGCTTTAAAGTTGTTACAAAGTTGTAAAATAGTAAACCCCCCCACCCCGACGTGTTTCTTTGCGTGAACGTTACCAACTTCAGTCTCATCGAGAAATTTAATAAAAGATGCAAGATTTGTCAAAGCTAATCCATATCGCGTGCGATTCGGAGGGAAGGAGTTTAAATTCAAGAAAATGATGTTGACAAAGAAAATCAGAATCACTTTCCATGATTCCCAGAACTATGGTACGGTCCTGCTAATCAGCGAGCTTTTACCAGCGAAAGGACGAATCGCTCGTGGAAAAACTCTTTACTCCAAATATACGATGACTGACTTACCGGTATCGCCGTTTGCCTTGGCCTGTCGTTGCTCGGTCGAATTCTGCGAACTCTCACGAACAGCAGCACCGACCGCTACCTCATGAAGTGCGTCTTCCCCTGCTGCAAGTCGAAATACAAATTTAAAAAAAAAAACTCAGCAATTTTCAGCCGCTCCCATTTCTCCGCTCAAGCTGCTGGTTTAAGGATATCGGTATAAAAGGCAGCATGGAAAACAGAACAATGAAAATTTATTTCCAATAATCGTTTATTCGGATAAATAGCGTAGTTAATATCTATGCACCGGCCAGCATCGCGGGATGCTGCGTCCTCTTGGAAAGTCTGCTGGAACCTCGAGATCTGGCCACCACTCGTCCATGAAGCTCGGCGTCGACGCGACAGTTGTTTCATGGAAGTCCTGGTGAGGGTTGCGATCGATAAAAAGTGGAGATATTAACATCTGGTAGAAATTGTAGATATATCACAAAAATAATCGGATAATAAGTATCGATATTTACTTATGCATGAGGTTTGCTCGGATATATCGAGCTTACGGTCTGACTTGGCATTATAAACATTTGTCGAAGCATCGTAGGTAGAAAAGAGGTTGTAAAATATGAAAGAAGTTAAAATCCGAAATAATTTCTGCAAAAACGGTCCTTTCCCATTCATTTCAGGCGATTCGAAGACAATTCCAGTACTTATATCACAGTATGTTCTGTTCGAAGTCAGAAAGAACGGAAGGGTCGATTAAATTTACTTCTTTCTCTGTTAGGTATTAAAGCTGTGGGAGCATGTAATACGCAAGACACGCGAGTACGATGAAAGCAAATAAGATGGAGGATACGATGCCTACGAAGCACGACGACAACTCCTTGCGTATTCCGCGAGTGTTACGTTTCGCGAGAGCTTCGGGCAGTTTCAATTTGAGTATGGAGTGTCTGCTTACGCGATAAGTTTCGTAGTAATTTCGCTCGGGGCAGGAATTTTGAGGAAAGTCGCGTAGCAGCAGTCTTTTCCAAATTATGGGTTGCATGACGAGTTCATGGAATTCACGGGAGGTTTGGGCGAGCCTGGTCAAGGAGTAAGCGTCCATCATCCGTATGATCCGGAGCTTAATCTCTGCCGGAAGTCCGGGGAGACTGGCGTTCGGGATTCCAGCGACTGACAGCATTTCACAGCGTGCCGGAGTGGTCATGTTGTTTTTGAAGACGACCGAGAACTCTTTCAGGTTCAGGTAACGCCCGGCCAAATCCGAAGAGTAGATGTTCACGTATTTCACCGTCTGCAGCGCTCTGCTGAACACCTTTCTGGACGGATATGGCAGTACGAGGTTCACGACCAGCGTATCCCCGCACGGGATCGCCAGCAGCTTGCATTCCCGATCTGGCAATGGTTGCAATTGAAATTTCAAACTGTAATTTCCAGTGTCCGGCATTTTCCAGTCCGAAGGTATTACCAACGCTCTCTTCTTTCCGTATCTGCAGTCATTCAATGTAAAAGCTGTAGTATAGTTCATATGAATTTTCCAATTCTTAAGCAAAAACATTCAGCAATTTTTATACAGGATGCCAAAGAGAGCGAGCTTTTCAAGGATTTCTCGACATTCAAGAAAGCAGACAGATCTTTTCACGCGTCAGTGACTCTAACTCAAGGATTCCATTCCTTTTTGTGAATTTGAAATTTACGCCTAATGCCACGAAGAAACCGCTCGAAGTTGGAGCGTCATTTACGTATGGCGAGCGCACGGGTATCAATGCGATTTTCAGTACCGCGTGGTAACAAGTCCATCAACATGTATGTTTATTATACGACTGAAAGGGTGACTAGCAATATTCGCGTGCGTCGTGTTTCCAGTGGATCTTCGTGTGACCAGAAGTTTTGCCACAATCGTTCATAGTTTATACAAATTATATTTGAAGAATCATTCGTATTTATGCAACGTGAATTATTCTCAATCAATCGCAACCGAGTTATTTGCCGATATTTCGTTGCGAACAACTCGCGCTCAGAAAGTACGCGCATCGCGCCTGCACGTAGCTTACCCTCCACGCTGTGGCCACGGCTGTTCTTACCGACCGACAATTTCCCCGTTGAAAGATTTGCCGCCGAGCACGTCGCCGAATCGCATCGTTAGACTGCGCTAGTCGTGAGATAAAGTTTTTATCGAAAGCTGTCTCTCCTTGTCATCACGTGGTTGATTTGTAGGTTCGCAATCACGGACCTGGTCCAGTCGTCTGATGTTTCTTGTTTCTTGAATACGATCGAATGAGCAAGAAACATCGCGATAGAACGAAAAAGAGGATAGAAGTGAGCGAGAAAGGCGTAAGTTTGTAGTTTCGAAAGTGAACCCTGTTATCCATGCAATTTCGCAAGTACAAGAATTATTTGCATGACGTGTTATTTACCCTGCATCGGCGTCCGCTGAACCTGATCGCGCGATGAAAAATCCAGCCTCAGCCATGACAACTATCAACAGCACTACCATGTAGTCGTGGTGTTTCGCATCCTCTCCGAGTGTCTTCGCCAATTCTTCCAACTTCACGGCAAGTCGGATCGGCGTGCTCTCCTCGACGAGCACGGGTTCCGCCATACTTTCCTATACAGCGATACTCTCGCCTTTCACAACTTACGTAGGGTCGCAAAAAATATTTTCCGATTCGTAATTCAGATTAGTTTGACACTTCGCATGTCACCATGCTTCGTTCGCATTGGTGGTTAGTTGTCTACCTGGCGAGCGTCGTTCGAAGCTCCACCGAAAAGACTATGATCATTTGAATCGTGAACAAGCCCACTGTCGGTATTACTCCCGACTGCGATAAAGGCCCGCTTCTCGTACTGTTGGAGGATAACCCTGTTTCGCCTGGTTTTCACAACAGGAGCCGGAAGGAATCGATCCGCTTCACGAATAATTTGTTCTTCCTTCGTTGTTACGTTGCGGTAGGTACTGGAACGGTTTTTCCGGCCATACAGCACCCACTGACATTGCATGTATGTACTTCTCTCAAAAATTTCACACACTCCGCGGCGTCATGAGCAGCGGTAATCACATGTTTACCGTAACATTCTATACGCGTTATACATACACATATTTCACTCTTATCTGCGATATACGATCAGCAGTATTTAAGCCATGTTTAAACTCGGCTTATCACCGTTAAATTATCTAAAAACCGGCACATTCTTCCCTCATAATCGACGCGCTAAGCGTTCTCGAAAGAACCACACGTCAATCAGAACGAACCATTTCATCTCAAAATCGAAAAAAGACGGTACACTGTCTATCTGCGAAAGAGCCGCGGTCAAAGACAGTCGCGACTTACCATCCGAGCGGATCGGAGTTGCCGCTGCAGATTTCGGCACGATCGAGTATTCGAGTACTCGGCGTGTCAATCGAGATTCTTTCGCACAGTTTGAGACTGTCTTCTGACCTCGGTAGGTTTGCCGATCGAAAAAGGGGCATGGTGAAGAAAATCCGACGGCGCTCGGCTGCAACTTGTTATAAGGACGAGTCAAAAACCGTCGTGCGAGGAAAGAGCGAGAGAGCGAGAAAGATAGAGAGAGAAGCTGGATATATGTGACTAAGGGACCAAGGAATGCACGATATTTTTACGCAATAATAATATATTACAACGGTCCCGGATTCGAGTTGTACGGTACTAAGAATGTGATTCACTGACTCGTTGGTAATCGTGACATCATTCGGCTACCTAACCGACCTGCAACAACTTGTTGCACACGACGTGATTGTTTCCACGCGCGATACATACCGATTCTTTTCCCTTCCTTTCTTTTCCTTTTCCGTCCTTCCATCCTTCTCATCTGTCCTTCTCTCTTTCTCTCTTACCGAGTGCATTTTTCCTTTTCGTTATTCGTGTGTAAGCTCGAGCTGGTAAACACTACGGGCTCGATAACTAGGCCACAATATGCTCAGAGAAAAACTCACCCAGTAATCCCGGCAGCGAATCCTCATCGTTTGACACTTGCACTTTATCCTCACCACGCGACGAATTTGACACACACGATACCGTCGAGCCTTCCGATTCGGCCATTTTCAGGTTAACTCGCGCTAACCTGAAACTACTCGCCGCTCACCACATTCGAATCAAAACTTTTCGAAACTTCAATCCGCGAGGCAAACGGTTCCGTGGTTAGCTCACAGATGGCGCCTCGATAATAAAAGACGCTGCCGACCTCTATCGACGGTACGGTTCAACATCACATTTCGATTATCGTCCTTCAAATGTTTCGAATATCCGTTAGGCGTTGCAAGGAAACTGTTTTTCTTCTCACAGTCACCGAAGAAACTCGAATTACTTTCACTGGTAATATATATCATCGTATCGAGTGATATGCCTACAAGTTTCTTCCGCAAGAGAGAGAATAACAGCGGGCTTCAACAGCGTATGGTAAACGTTTATTAAAACAACAAATGAATCCTAACAATGTTGTACAATCCGAAGAGCATCTTCGATACGTAAACAGCTCGTCGACTCTTCGCCCGCTGACCCGCCCATCAAAACATGGGGCAATTTCACCTAAAATCATCGTCGCGATCTGTTCCTTGCGAATGATGTGCATCGATTTGAACTCCAAATCTCTAGATCTACGAACCGCAAGCCGCCCAATAGAACTTCAGGCGAAATTGTCCCGTGAGTATAGTGAAAATAAATTTATCATCGGAGGCACGGGCGACGAGGGGGAGGGGGACTAAGGCTCGAGGAGAAGGTTCACGGGGGGAAGGGAGACGCTTCCATGGCCCGATATTGCGTAGGGCAGGGACGCCACTCCCTTTATCCAATTGGCACGCTCGCAGCAGTAACATTCCACGCTCTTTAACGTCCCCATGTAGACCGTCGTGACGCCGCCGATTATCAGGAGCTGCCCTCCTGTGGGAGTGAGAGAGATAGCGCTAGAGAGAGGAATTGGTGTTTCAATTTATCGACTCGGATAACACAGACCTGCAATGGTTTTTCCTCTGACAAAACTGAGATGCAATTTCGGTAGGTATTAGGTACGAATCTATGAAATTTTTTTTTAGCAAAGTTCTATCACGTCAATTTTCTTAGAATTTCTATTTATGTTACTACTAGAGTTAGCTTACAATTTCTGTGTTAATTATATGTATCAATGGTAGTGCTGATATTCAAATATTCATCTAGCCTCACTAGTGCTGTGCGTGGTGATTTTAAGCATATTTAGAGCTACGTAAGTACAGGAGAAAAAGATTGAACAGGAGTTTTGAAGTCTTTTTCATTTATCTCGTCACTTTAGTCATGCTTATAACTAATGCTGTTCAATTTATAACTAAACATTCAGTTTTGTATTCATTATATTTTATGTTTTCATAAAAATTGTTCAAGAATCTGAAAATATGCATATCTTGCATAAAAATAAATAAGTAAAGCAAAAAAGAAAAAAAAGTAGGGCTATATTCGAAGTCAACATACCGAAATAGCTAAAAAAAAAGCATCGTTATTTTAAGGGGGAATTAAAAGTTATATTTTGCAGGCCTGTGTAATTTTGATACCCGTGTTTTAACGCAGGTTCTTCGTCGTTCCGCACCTATGTAACTCGTCGAGTGACCGTGGCGAGCTATCGCCATGGAAGCCTGCAGGCACCACGTGCAGCCGTCCTGATCCCAGACGTCGATGCTGTCGATGCTTTCTGTCCCGTTTTCCACCTTCGGACTTTTCCCGGCACCCCCGATAACGTAGAGACAACCCGAAACGACGTACATGGAGGCGAAACACCGTGGTGAACGGAGTGCCGCTGCCTTTAACCATCTTGATGTGGGTATGTTTGAAAAAGAATTTTCCGACTGATTACCTTTGTTGCATGAAAAACACGATCCGAACTCAATCCACTTTTCGGATCTAGCGTAGTTTATTCTTGGGAGTAATAGTAATCGCAGTACTGATGCAATGTACTGAACAGAAAAGTTACGACTACACGGAGAAAATAACAGAGTCGGTTTTACTCAAAGCTGCAGGAAAGGAGGAACACACCGAGTTATTTCGGGAAATATACTTTGTAAAATGTAGAATTTATTATAGAAACAGTGAAAATCAATACGAGGTTTAATTTAGTAACGTTAACGTAACAAAATATCAGGGGAAAAAACATAACTGTGCAATTTCTGAATGGCTTTCAAGGAGTTGGGCTTTTAAATATATAAGTATGTTTTGTTTATCATGTTTTATCAAATTTCAGATGATCTTAAAGTTACGAAGTAACGAGTTCTTCCGCATGCATTGTTAAAGTAACGTTACTGCCACGGGTATTTTTGACTAAAAACCTTGATGTGTCCCACTTTTTCTGTAGATTAAGTAAAATCTGCACTTTTTTCTTCTCTCCGTGTATACTCATGTATCAATTTGATCTGGGCACTGTCTCAGAATTACGAGTGATGCGATATTAACAACAAAACTGCGCAAATTGTTAATTTTTTTTTTTTGCTTATGGTTGAACTCACAAATTTTCTAATGGGTCATAGCATTCAACTTCTCTGGATAGGGGCTCCTTTTTCGATTTGGTCATTCCTCCAGCGACCCAGATACGATTTTGATACTTCGCACTGGCCGGTCCAATCCGCGCCGTGAACATCGGTCGTACTTTTCGCCAAACGCACTCGATCGGGTCGAACGATTCAACGGTCCTAAGCGCCCTGCGAAAACGCGATAACCATTTTGAATGCCTGCAAGAAGTAACCAATAACCGTAAGACGAAGAGGCACTAGCCGTACTGACATCCCGTTCCTGTCCTGTCCACCAATGGCGAACATTTTCCCGTGACTAACGACCAGGCTGAAATTCTGCCTGGGCGTCAACATCCCGGGCTCGTTGAACCAAATTCTACCGGCAGGATCGTAGCTCCAGACCGTTCCGACGACTGGACTTTTCTTCTGGATGTCATCCTCTCTGGGATCGGCTCCACCTGGATAACACAAGCAGCGAATTAATGAATCGCTTGACTGTTTGTAAGAGTCGCGAAGCGCCGAGGACTCAGTTTCGTAGAATATATCTCACCCACTAGGTAGACACGTCCTTTCAAATACACCACGGAATGGTGATGCCTCGGTTCAGGAATCTCGCCGACGAATTCCCAGCTGTTCTCTTCGGGCTTGAATCTGTACATGTCCTTTCCGGTATTTCCGGTGCAACCATACTCCTCGTGTGTATCTATCCCACCCAATACCAAAACCGACTCGCGATCCGGATAGAACAACGAATTTTGCTGGTAATAGTGCTTCGAATGGGAGCCAAGAAGGCTGAGGCTCATTCGCTGTGATCTTGTAAAAGAGATGAAAATCATGTCGAGATCACATCTTTTCTGAATTCTCAAATATATTTCACGTTATACTAACAACTGGCTGTTGAAACCAGAGACACTCTGCATGTAGACCCCTCTAGCCTTCGGTTTTGGTAAATTTTCATTGTTCCCCGTTCGCGTAACTTCATCGTTGAACTCGACGCTTTGGCGAAGAGATTCCCGTGTGGTTTGCAGATCGATGGTAGAGCGTTCCACCATTCTCGGTGAAAACGGATCATCTGTGTCGGTATTTAGCGAGGGTGTAACTGAGCTCAGCCTCTCGTCCCAGCCGTGAAAGAATGTCGGTGATTTTATGGTTTCGATGGGGTTTATGGGCTCGATGAAATTCGTGGAGCTTTTTTCCACTTGCAAATCGGCTTGTCGAGATTTTTTAATACAACGAGGAGTTGGCCGGGGTGAAATCACGTCGAACTGAAAAAGAAACCGAATTTCTTGTATCCGGTGACGTAATTAGACCAAAACCGTCGACCCCGTGGCTCACACTTATCCCTTCAAAGTCCTTCTCCGAGTTCACCCGCTCGTTTTCCTCCGCTTGAAGCTGCCCTGCATTGTCGTTCAGTAATTCATCCTTCGTTTTTCGCGGACTGGGGCAAGACTGCTGCTTGAGGTCGTTTGAGTTTTGCCTTTGAGAATTAAACCCGGCCGACACTTTAACCGGTTCAAGTGGCTTGTGCAAATTCTTTACAATCGGCATAGCCAGCAGCTCCGCAACTCGTTTGGTCTTTTGACGTTCCTCGGAAGAGGTTTTCCTGATCTGAGATGTAGAAGAAAATGATCAATCGTAGCCGGTTGATCATTAAGGTAGAACTCTAAACAGCACCTACTTCGTCGAACCGTCTTCTGGCCTTGTACCCTCTGTAAACTGCTTGAATAGTAGTTGCAGCCTCCTCCTCGGATCTGGAAGACTCTACGAGCTCGACCTCGTATTTTTTATGACGTCGCAGAAGCTGCTGCTGCATCTGCTGATCAAAGTGATGACATTTCCTCTCTGCTGTGTAGACGAGGTGAGGTTGCTGGTAACAGTACAAATGATGCTCCTCCATACCGATTCCATCGTTACTGAGCAGTCTTCCCTCGTCCTAAGAACGGAGGTATTGATCAAAAAATCTTTCTCTAAGGAATCATCTCATGGGGGTACCGTTACACATCCTTCGGGATGGATGCGCTGGAACATCGCTGGCCTATCCATAACATGCTGCAAGTTGTATACTGCCGCGTTTGGCTCTCCCGCTTCGATAAAATTGCACTTGTGATCTCTGGTCTCCGGGCCAATTTCCGGATTTTCGTAATTTTTACACTCCTGAAACATAGGAGAAGCTGTATTGTATCAATAGAGGAGATCGTCATTGGTGTTAATTATTTTTTCACTGAATTAAGTGATTCATGATCGATTCAGCTATACTGAGATTGCCATCTCAAGGTAAGAGTTATGCGCTGTAAGTGCAAACCGGACAAATTTTCTCCGATATCAGTGACATAGATGATAGCCATCGCTACGAAATTTCATACAGTAATTGATGATAGCCGGTAAAAAATATACCAATTTGTTCAATTAATTTGAGAATGTAGCGGCAGTTATAAGGCGGAATTATAGCAGCATGAACTCTGACCTTAGACTATGCCACTGTTCGGGACAACCACTTACAGGCATCCCTGCTTACCTCGAGATTGGATAGGTTTTCTAGCCCAGTGAAGCAAGGCAAGCCAGAGCAAGGTCCTGGAAAAATAATGCAGTGAACGAGCGGCTCGGAATGCCAACATCATCGTCCCAAGCTGTTGGACTCACCGAATTCAGGGAATCCCAAACGGTTCCCAAGGGATCACATCGCGGTGAATCGTGACCAGGAAAGCGTTATTCTCCTCATTCCAGTTAACCTCAATTAAGAGCTACGATAGTCTATTCTTGGGTTAACTTAAACTGCGGAGTAAAGCGTAACAGAGGGGCGGAAGTTGGGAGAGAGGAGAAACGCGGGTTGAGCGAGGACGGGCTTAGCGGTCCGTTGGGATTTTCAATTAGATTACTGTTTGCACTTTCGAGCACAACTGCAACTCTGTTGCTTTCAAACCGTGAACAAATCCAATCAGTTTAACAAGGATTGTTTCGGTAAGTGAAAATGAAAACGCGCGAGGTGGAGATCGAAACTTTTTCTAAAGACAGCTGGAATCGCCAATATCACCATTGGAAAATCCATTAGAATTAGCTGGTCCTATAATCTCAAAGATATTTCGCATGCTGAACGTAAAACTATCTACATAAAGAAGAGTAGAGTGCCGAGGTTTGAGTCGTATACATTCTTATACTGAACGCAGCACATACTCTTTGTACAATCTTTTTTTTTTATCTATGTATTTATAACATTGTACAAGAACGTGGAAATTTTGCGAAACTGGTCGTTTCACGATATCGCGATGCAGTGAACGAATACTGTGGTATGAATAGCAAAGGAGGCGATCACAGCTGCGTTGACATTTCATCTATATCGACAAATTCCTAGTTTTTCTGCCGCTGATTCGCCCTGGGATTCGTTTCTGGCCTACTCACCCCCTTGGCGTTTCTGTCCATACTGCTGAGGTACTCGTTCAAAATTTCTGGCGGTACCATCATGCTGGCCGGTGTTCCGGGTGGGAGATACGCTGGCACTGGCATTTTTGGCGGATTCGTACCTGGCGGGTGCTTCGAAAGACTGTTGCGACTTCCAGGGTTGTTATTAACATTATTCGGGATAGCTCCTTGGTCAGACACATGTAAAATAATCAAAAATGGGCAAAAAAAAAAATAAACAAAAATCCCTCAAGTTCAGTTTTTGACGTGGCATTGAATATTCAGAACATTTACCGGATGAGCCTCCCTCCATAGGTGCGTGATTTTGGCCTGTAAAACCCGCACGTGTCCTGGAAGGTGGCGGGGACGGACAATCCTTTGGCGGTGAGCTGGGCGGGGTCGGTTTCGTCCTTGGCTTTCGCGGTGCCTTCAATTCTGGCATCCGGGTTTGCTGATACTCCTCCAAGTATAGTAAAAACTCTCGATACGTGACGTAGTTCTGTAAAAACAAGTTGAAGTACACTCAGGATCATGCAACATGGTTTCGACGAGTCGAAAGTAGGTACCTGAGGTGGATTTAATTCGATTTACCTTGTCTTCGCCAGCCCAGTTTCTGTTCGTTGGTTCCGTCAGACCCAGCAGATCTATCCAGTGGTAGTAATCTTCGGTTTGGTTCCCGTACCAGTATTTTATTATCACGAATCTACGGAAGTGAAATTCACGTTATCGTTCGAGTCGCGAACATCCCGTGACACATGCACTCACGCGAGCCCGTCATCGACCATTTTTTGAATCTCTGGATACGACATTAGTTCCATAAATTCTGGGTTCTCGGGGTTTCGTTTGACGTCAACCAGTTGCCAAGGGGCGATGAGACCGAATCGCACGCATTTTAGAACCTCGAGCAAGTGTTGTCTTCTTCCTTCCCAGTCGTGCATAAGCCAGCGTACGGCCGACATTAGGACTTCCATTTCACTGGAAGAATAATAGAGCCACTTTACAATTGGATGAATTCAAATTGTATTCCCACTGACGACGGGGTTACCTGTTAACGCAGATATAATTCGAACGCAGAAGCGAGCACAGCTCTTCGACCGACAATTCAAGGAAATCCTTGGTGCTCACAAGCATTAGGAAGAACTTCATGATCCTGGGGACCATCAATTCCATTACCGCGGTGTTTCCGATCTTCCGCGATTCTAAGTAGAGCAGGAAGGCTGTATCCTCGCAGAACAATTCATCGTTGTCAATAAAAGCCCAGCACTGTTCCTCCAGCTCTGTGAACCGTAAGCACGAGTTATCGAGCGAACCATTAATCTCATTTTTCTACTTCCCGAACCTCGTATTCCGCAGCGAGCTAGTGTTAGAGGTGCATATTTTTACACTACGTGAATGCGTCGTCGTCCAACGCTGACATTAAAAGACGAAACAAATATCACGTGAAGCATTTACCATTGTTATGAGCAGCGTTACTTCCAGCCGCGTTTCAGTCTTCCGTATACTTTATACAGCCGGTATGCAAAATCTTCTGTGGAGCAGAATGGGTTTGGAAAACCGCAAAGTGCCCACACAGAAAAGTTTCAAACTCTCGAGAACATTCGGAAACAGGTCTGCTCAGCTAGACGTAAAATGCCTGTAGCCATCTAGAGAACTTACACCAGCGAGATGCATCTCTTGAAAACAATGCACCTTGCTAGCAGTTTCGTGGGCATTTGGCTGTGGCCTGTGACTCTTATCTTTGCCTGACTGGTGAAATTTTATACGCGCTTTGTGTGCCATACTGACCTTTGACTCCGAGGTACTGAGCAGCTGTGAAAATCTCCAATATATTGTCCCTTCTGAGTAGATGGCAGCTCTCGCAGGTTGGGCTGATCATCCAGTCGTATATTATAGAGAACGCCTTCGACGTCACGCTGCTCTGCATTTTACTTATGTATTACTGTATCTGATTATTTTTTTTTACATCACTAAATAAGAAATTGTCAGTTGAATATGAATATTAGATCCCTCAAAGCGCCGCCGTTATATTCGCCACGTTAATTGCTTCTTCGCTGGATGATTTTCAAGGGATTAAGAAAGTGAAGATAAGAGAATAGTGAACCTCTTTATGAACAGTATTCAAGACGCTCTATTCGTCGTTCGGTAAATGGAGTTAAATATAGCCAGCTAGGGGATAAAACGGGTCCAAGGTCAGTTGGCGCTGAGCCACCGATAGGAGGGCGAGAAAGAAAGATGGAGAAGGCAGGATGGGGAAAGCCGCTGGGGGATGCTGACACAGGGGATCGGGGATGCTTGTATCTCTGCCCCAGAAGTGTAGGGGCCGCTCCTCCCCCCTCCTCGTCTTCGCCCTCGTCCCCTCGTTCATCCGCTGACTGTGCTCAAGTATTAGATATATCGATTTCCTGTCCCCTTTCAGCCAGCCGAAGTCCTCAAGACACATTATGCTTCGACCGCGATAAGCGATACATTCCCTTGCTTCGGTATGCTCTTTGGGCTTCCACCTCGCGCACAATACGTGCGGGCTATTGTAATGAAATCGAAATACCTACAAGCAAAACAACGCGAGCGAGTCGAGGGAGGTAGGGTGATCGCTGAGGAAATGGTTGGTTTTTGCGATAGGGTTGCGTGTAGGTCGTGCGGATCGTTTCTTCGAGTCATCGAAGGCGGTGGTAAAGAGCAAAAACTGACACAGTGAACTCCGTTGGTCGACTGGGAGATGTCTCGCAGTATGGGGCGTGGAAGAGAAAAGATTTTAGGTCGATGGGGCGAGGCGAGGTGGGTATAAAGTAAAAAAATTGCAAGTCTTCGGGACCCGGAATAAAGTACCGGGTGGATTAACGTGCCGCAAGGGTTTTTATACCTGATTCTGGAAAGCTCTGCCTCCTCCTCGTCCTCGGACGGGTACCTACCCTAATATAATATATTTAGCTGGATATAAACCATTACTTTCTCACCGCCGACGCCACCTTAGTCAACCTGACTGAACCACCCGTCCTCCCCATTCGAGCTATCTTACTGCCTCCACCAGTACCTAACCCCGCTTGCCCTCGGTTGTATCGTTTCTCGCAACCACATCCCTCAGCAATAAATAGCAAAGCTCCCTCTACCATCGCAGTTTCGCGTGTGTGGCACTCTGATAATATTAAGGCCAGCAATGAAGTGGTAAAGTGGCCTAAGGTCGCGCTCGCGACTCTCGGACTATGGGAGGATCTGTTTGAGAACGGTTGATGGATAAAAAAAAATTGCTCCCTAGATCTCACGATAGCTGAACCTGGAGTAAATAAAATTTAAGAAAGGATCCTGCCTATGTACACGAGGTGATGGTAAGAATTGATTCTTGCAACATATTGGAAACGAGTAAGTTGACAGTGTTCTAAATACTGTTTTTGCAGTCGTGACATCCGATCGGCACCGTTTAATCTTATACTCTAGGAGGTAGAGTCTAACGTAATTAAACCAGGGATCAAATTACGGGAGACTGGAAGTAGGGAACTTTCATCGTCTCGTAATTTGCGTTAAGTAGACTTAAGGATACGCTCATATACTGCATTGGCGCTCGGAGCAATGAGTTATGATCAAACTCACCCCGGTTAAATCGACTTCTTTGTAATTCTTTTCGTCGAAAAATGTACTGTAGCTTTGTAGAACCAAGAGATGACAGTGGAACTCGTCGTGGCCGAGTCGTATTATGCAATCTGCATTCCTGCACACGATATGTATAACGCAAGGGTGGTAAAGAGAAGAAAAGAAACGCCACCGAATTCGAAACCAGACCCACTTGTAATTCGTAATACGCCTCGCCAGTTCCTGGTACAGATCCGTTTTCTCCGGCAGGATTATGTTCTCCCAGTCGATCGGCTGCTCCCCGTTGAAGCCCAACCTAGATCGAACCACACTGTCACTCCCACCGTAACCGGACTACTCAATAACATAACAGTCTGCAACTAACGCTGCCAGGGGTGTGTCGTTGGTCGGCATCGCGTGCGAGGCTGCCCCTTGATTGGAGGGATGCTGGTCCATCTCACCGTGATGATGCGTGGATCTGTGCGGCTGGGTTCTCGGCCTGTATTCCCCCTCGATGTGGGACAAGTTTTGATGGACCTACAGTAGCCGATATATTCGAGGGTTCATTCGCTTCTCACAAATTGTACAGCATCGAAGATACACCGCGGATCTCACCTGGAGCTGATTAACTGTCGAGTGACTGATTCCCGGAGGTAGCTCCTGTCCACTCGCGTCCACACCCGACCTTCCAACGTCAACACCCTGTCGACTCAGCTCGGCCTTGACATTCACTTTCGTATGCCTGGGATCCGCGACAAGTACGCTAACCTTCTTCGACTCGAACACGACCTAAAACAACTGTACGTCTGTTTCGAGCCTGTCTTTACGACGCCGGAAACAGGCGACACGAATTCGAACCTGGTTTGGAATGATCTTCAAGTTTCCGCTGGGCGTTGCCTGAAATGGAAATACCCGCCTTGCCTCGTCGCTCTTAACGTCGATCAATCCACGACTGTCACCGTTTTCTTTTGGAGGATGATTTTGCATGTGTTGCATCAGATAACTCAGATTGTGACTTCCGTTCATGAACGGGTGCGGCTCTGCACTGTTTTGTCTTCCCAAACTGCGAGAAAAATCGACGAAATAAAAAATGCGAGCACTAAGGATACGACCAGCAATTGACTCGTCAATTTACTTGGCACGATAAGCCATTTGCCTTGGAGTACAACCGGGTTTATTAAACGGGCGACATCGCCCTCTCGCTCGGTGATTTAGACTTCCTGCGTTTTCCTGTGCGATTCTGGACGACTCGCGATCCTTGACACTCTTGTCCAAAGCAACCGTCGACAGACGGGAAGAAGTCTCTTGACCTTCGCAACGTCGTTCCTGAACTCTCACACTCTTTAGTTCCACTGGGTTCCGCTGAATGGACAAATTACGACGAATCTCCTCTGTCCTTCTGCGCTGTCTTCGCAGTGCAGTCCTCTTGTGACGAGTCGGTGTTTTTGACGGTAGCGTCTCTGCAATTTTGGCATGGGACTGAAGTCGAGACTGAAGCTTGCCCCTGTGGAAAGGTCGGTCCAACTAATCAGTAACAAATCATCGTCTCATCTATCGTTGAGCTCGACCATTTTACCGGTAAAATTCCGCATCCTCCGTCTTACCTAGGTGGGCAAAATGTAGGAGAGAGGGTTTGGGCCACCGAGTCCTCTGAATGGGAAACCCTGAGTTTGGGTTTTGAAGAGGGATCTGGCGTAGGCGCAGGTAGCTTGTTGTGGTAGAGAACAACGACGCTACTCTTGCTGTTATCTCCCTTCGGGCGGGGCGAGGGCTCCGGTTTGTCTTCAGGAATAGCTACACGAGTTTTGCGTCAATGCGGTGTGAGAGCAAGGGAGGGAGGGAGGCAGGCCAGGCGAGTGAGGAGATTTAAATTCATGAGAAAATACAATGGGGGAAGAATCGAGCGTTAAATTATATGTAAAGACTGTCTTGTTCAGAAGCTCACCCTTCTTGCTGTGCTGTCGAATCGCCTTGATGATGCGAGGCGTTCCCTTCCTCCTGCACGAGTAACAAGGAGACCGTTATTGAAAAATTTCCAACAACCTCTTGCTCTTACAACTCGAACCTTTCAGGTTTATCATAATTCTCGCATTAGACTTGGTCACGGAAGTTTGAGGTTAAATCTTTCATAATTACCAAAATCTCAGGTCGGATTTATGCGCGGCTCTTTCGTCGCTCGAATATCCCGTTTCCGCAAAAGTCACCTGGTGCTGCAAAGATAACAGACTCTGATCTCAGACAAAAATTGCTCGCACTTTGTACCGATTGCGAGACAAGATCTCCATCCATCACCCACCTCATACTTGCTCGTGTGCAATGCCTTTCCGGAAACACATTGAAGACTCGCTGCTCGCTGCAGAAAAATGTTCGACGACAGGTCGTCCTTGTGGACTGAAAGAAATCTCTGGATTATAACATCAGTCGCGGTTTCACTCGAAGATAAATGGTCTCGCATTTACTCCACTCGATTTCTTTTTAGAAGCGTGTTTTATTTTTTTTAAGCTTCGGGAAAGGGAAAAAAAAGTAATTGCCAGAAAAGTCCCAACGGAGAAGACATCAGTTTTGGAAGAACAAAAACATGTATATATATATATATATATATATATATATATATATATACACATTTGTTCATCATGACAAAAACTCGCGTGTGAAATTGAGACACGTACGCATGGCGCATCCGCAGAGTAGATAGATTCGTTCTCACATACCGACAGTAACTTACTTCACTTACGTGATTTAGGCTTGGTGGTATTCTCGGGTGAATTTCTAGCTTTCAGAAGGCGAAATTCGTCGAGAAGATTTGGCGGATGAGACTCCTCATCTGATCGTTTTACAACAACTCGTCGTCGCGCGGCGGCAGTTCGAGTTTTATCGTGATGAATCGGCACCCTGCAATGATGAATCCCTCCTTAAGATCCGGTCGTTTCTTTCCTTCGACCTGGCGCTTACCTTAGATTTAGTAGATCGAGATCTGGGGTGAGTAACGATTCCTCTTCGGATGACGTTGACGTGTCTAAATTATCCTGCGGAGAAAATGAGCGGTGTATCATCATCGGGTTGGTAATTCGCACTTCGATTTCACAGTTTCAAGTGCCATTCGAAGAGTCGGCAAAAGGGTGAACGGAGTAGGAGGAAAAAGGCACGTAGAGAAACTTTCCCGTCTGATCTTGTTCGGTCAAAATTTACGAACGAAGTCGAGGCGAGTTTCCTCGAGGTATGTTTGGGGTGAAAAATAACTCACGTCATAGCTGCGTGGGAGGCCTTTTCGCATGATACGTATCACATCGACTTTATCTTACGTTCGAACCGCACCGTTAACATACCACAAGACACCGACACCTCCTCATTAATCAATCTATCATTCAACCTCTCCTCTTGAAAGTCTACTCGTTCCCGCGCTATGTATAATACAATAATATCGCCAAATCGTTTCTTCGGTATGAGAGAATAGAAGAAATGAATAGAATGGAAAAAAAACACCAGAAAAAAATCCCTCGGGGGTAAGAAATATGTTGTATAAATGAATGCTATGACATTTAAAATGGCCAGAACATTAGTAAAAACTGTGATGTTGTGTCGCGTCTGTGTTGGTGTGTATAAGTGCCTGCAGAGATACCCTTAGAAACCAAACACGCGACAGTTGAACGCACAGGTGTGAACATAAAACGCCGATCCCACCGGCAATTGAGAATCGCTCGTCAAGTTCAGGTGCCGATTTTGCATCGAGGTATTGTACCTATTGGCTCAAATTGGAACTGCAGAAACGGAGAATTAAGGAAGTCACCCAGCTAGTCAAAGTTCGGATGCGTTGCGTGTCTGACTAGCGTATTAGATTTTTCAGAATTTGGCAAAGCCGCCTCACGTTACTGTCAAAACTTTGTACATTCACTATATATAATTCCAAGATCCGTTACGCATAAAAACACTTGTTTTTCATTTACTACCGAAAAGTAACTCTAATCCAACGATTTCACGTTTTACGCTGTTCCTACGTTACAACGCGTTATGGCCTGCGCAGCTCGGTACAACCTCATACATGTATAGATTTTTTTGTAAATAATTTATTCCAATATCATGGAAGTTTTGAATAATTCTGAAATATCTTTATCAATTATCATTATACTAGCTTCAACTGCGAAAAAATGTCATCAAAATTCCAGCGTCACCTCGTTACAAATTTAATCAATAACATAAATTCTCGTCCATTCCTTCACAAGAATACCTACGTGTAAAACGTGCGGAAACATAATTGCTTGTATCTTGCAAAAAATCCCGTGAAACGATAGAAAAAAAATAAAAATTCAATCCACCGATTGAATTAGATAAATCTATCGAATCGTCAAGTTTTATCGAAAACTGAATGTTAATTCCCGTACGGTTAGAAAACTCCCTTTAAAAAGTGAATAAACGCAGCCACACACATACGTCCCTGAACCAACACGAGATGCAGTCGTCGCTGCGCATTGATTAATCCCACAAACGATGTGAAATCTCGCTGGATATGGTAATCCTGGAAAGTGTGCATTATATTCCTGCAGCCTGTATTCGCGAGAACCGAGAACACGGCTAGGGGCGCAAACGCCGGCGTCGAGATGAACGGGGGATCGAGGGAAAGGCAGGCGGGACAGATACCATCGCCACACCGGCACTCGCGCGCCCTTTCGGCATGAGGCCGGAATCGGGGGGTGGATGTTGGGGGGTGGCGTGGGTAGATAAGGGGTGGATAGGGGCAGGGGGAGGGGGTGAGAGCTTCGGGGGTTTTGGCGGCGGCTCGTGGCTGCATCGATCGGCTCGAACCGTCCCGGTGACCTCGACCCAGTACCGCCACCGCCTCGAACACGCTCCGCACTCCACGGCCCGCCGACCCGGGTCAGTTAGCACCCCCGTCAAAACACGCCGCAGCCCCGCGCTGCAGGCAGAAGGAAGCTCTTCGAACCGGCGCTTTCCCCCCCGCAGCACCGACGATTCGGCCCTTCCACCCTCCCTGTTGTTTACCTCATTTTTACCCTCCGACTTCTACCTCGCGCAGCGAGGCTACGGTTTTGATGATACAAAAACGCTTGTGAGACAAAGAAGAAATTATTTTCAGCTCTGCGAGGGGAGGAGGTGGAAAAGTGGAGGGGGAATTGACAGGATATCCGGGGATTGGCTAGGGCCGAAAACGGACTTTCCAATTTCTGAGTCGATCAACCGACCAGCACAAGTCAGCTTTGAACAACTTTTTATTGAAACATTAGTTTTTATCTTGAAGGGATACTTTTAAAGTTCATTCGAATTAACTGCAGATGAAGATGAAAACCAAACGCATGGTGAAATGAAGTCGGATAATACTAATTTATTCGCAAACTGACAAAATGTAAATTATGTCGATAGGAAAGTTTACTTGTACATTTCGATACGTAAACGTGAAGGTATATTGTATTTTCGGGAACACAAACGTCTTCCAAAATTTAGTCACAGATCGAAACTCGAGTTTTTAGAATAGATTTGTATCAGCAGCAAATCGATTTCAGATTATAAAATTGAAACCGATTTGACCATCCCTTGAAGTGATAATAATCAGGGGTAGCTAAACCGGAATAAATCTGACTTTCAACTTCGGCCTTCGAAAGAAAGTAACAAATGAAAAATGCGAATTTCGTACCATCCTGTCCCGTTTTTAATATCGTATTATCATCGGCTTTTCAGGGCAACGCGGTGAACACGACAAAGAGACGCGCGATGCTCGTCGTTACGGGAATGGAAAATTAATTGTGAACAAGTCGAGAAGATCGCAATTATTATTGTTCCTCGTTACACGTCGTGCTGCAACGCCGAGCTGTCACGTTATTTTACTTTATCTTAGTGACTCTTTCCAGGAGCTCGTTAAATATACGACGACCAGATCTCGTCGGAGAATGGGGTATAAATTTTTTTTTCAAACTTCCTTCCGTCTTTATTTTCCATTATTTTTGTACAAAACAAGCTCGAGCAGAGGTTTCTTCAACGCCAAGCCGTACGCCTCGGTAGCAAAAAGACCATCTCACACAGGGTTGTTGTAGGTACGTGGAGCATGCTCCGCTCTATTTATAAGCAACGTGTAACCGCGCATAACCCTTTGTAACCGACTTCGCCCGTCGGTTTAAATATAATATGTATATGTATTCGTTGTGTACGACATCCAGGCGCCCGGATGAATACGGAATGAACCCACGCTTATATGTGCTGCAGCATATCATGAGAGGAAGTAAAATATTCACTCTGTAGCCAGTGCATACACAAGTTTACTCTGTTTCTTCTTTTACACATGCAACGGAATTCCCCGATGACGCAGATATCCGAGGTGAAGAGGGAAGCGAATACGAGGTTACGCTGCGAGCCTGCTCGAAATCGAAATGAAAATCTCTGAAAAACGTACAACGCGAATGAAAAAAAAAACGCCACTTCCTTTTCCTCGATTTTTTCGTTTCCAAAGAGGAACCGGAAGGGCGCGGAAATTTGAATGAACCGCCTGCGCTCCAGTTCTGGACCATTCGTAGACCCGAGTTGCCAAGGTTACGGCTCGCGTCACGACCCTTTTCCTCTTCTCCCCCCCCCCCCACTTCCCACTTCCCACTTCCATCGTCCTCTTTCATCCTCCTCCACTATCCCTCCTCGTCCACCGATTCACCCCCACACTCTCGACACCCACGCGCCATCTCCTCCCACAGGATAATGGTGTAGGTATATTCCCTCGTAGATATAGACACCAAACCCGTTTCAATTTCCCTCAACATGCGGAGCACTAAAGTTTTTACCTACCCTATATAGGTATATATACATAATATAACGTGGAAGCTCGCAAGCTTCCGTTATTCATTTTCTACCAATTTTTCTAACCACTCTGATTTTACAATTCGGATGATAGAATCGAGCGGATTTGTCGAGAGTCAACAATTCACCACTCGGTTCGTATAATAGTGAGATAATTTTCCGAAAACTGCAAAATACCAGACCAAGAATGAAGTTGAAACTTCGCGGAAGAATCGTAACTCGTTTATCGCATCAACGTGTAATTATCACTGCTGACGATGTTCTAGCGAACGAAAGAGCGAATTAATGTCAACCAATTAATGTCACCGTGCGATATTCTCTTTATATCAAGTCTCGTGTAATTTATTGCAAACTACGTATCGCAGAAGTAATTACCACGTTTAATTTGACTAACGATAAGTAAGGGTGTTTCGTACAGCCAGACCTTGCAATAATCTTTGTCAGTTTGATACGGACGCGCTGGGCGTTGATTGAATAAATTTAGACGGGAGACGCGGCGGGTAGAAAGTTTGAATTTAATTATAGGGGGCAGCATCCTGTTCATGCGGCCTACGCCATGAACCGGAGGGTATAACTTTTTCAATCGAGCAATGATGTGGCGCATGTACTCGGGTCTGGGGGCGTTATTATATCCCGTGTAGAGCGGCGGGATCCTCGAATAAGAAAAAGATTATTAAAAGACAAAAAGGGAAAAAGGAAACGACACGAACAGAGAAAATTACTTATCCGAGAACGTGGCACACGGGACGTGGAAATTTAATCTGCGAATGGCGAAGAGGGCAGAGCTGCAGGACGCGGACTTTCAGACGGAAATGAAAGTGGGTTGACACCGTCAGAGCGTTGCGTTGGGTGTAAGACGGAAAAGCGGGGCAACTCGGCGGAATGAAAGCAGGAACGGGATGAAACTGGACAGAGATCTGAACGTACGAGGACGGGATTCTCCTTCGTAAAGCCGGGCTTTATTTTCGTTAAGCGAAGTGCCGCAGTCCGGCTGGAATATTCAATCGCTGCATCGGCTCGATTTATTTTTCACGTCGTCAAGCGTTATCGCCGGCTTCGATCTTCGACCTGGAATCGAAAACCGGACCAAATAATCGCTGCCTCGAAATGTCGCAATGCAGTTTGTTGTCAACGATCGTGAGATATCGGAGCGAGAATTGAGGGGATGGTGGTACAGCTTGGACGGTCTAAAATCATACAGTTTTTTTTTTTCTTTTTCGTAGAAAATGAAAACACTTGGAGCAATTTCAGTTTGAGAGCTTTATTAATCGTAGTTTCAACAACATTTTACAATTTCTTCATTGAAATTAATAACAAAGCGGTTCGCCTTCGCACCTCTGCACTTTCTCGCTTTCGAAAGACTGTAATTTCTCAACTAATGAGAACAGCGCAGAGAGAAAGAGAGAGAGAGAGAGGAATGGAAACACGCCAAATCAAACGTGGAATAAAACTTCATCCCCGGCGGCTTAATATCGACTTAAACGCGCTTGCGCGACCTTTACATATAATCTTAGAAGTGTTCCAAGAGCTGCTTCAATCCGCAAGAAGCCCAAGCAAGTACGTCGCTCGCGATTATATCATACACTGAGCTCTGATATCCCCGCTTGCCAATTACGACGATATCGCAAGGGTGGATTTCAATTCCGTTGAATCGCGTGGTATCGTTGTAACAAGAGTTGATTTTGTCTCAACACAGCTTATGTGGTGAGACTGCTAAAATTACCGTCGCGAATTGAGACTCTGTTATACTTAATATTCACGAATTTTATAGCCGCAGAATTTATGGCAAACCTCTGAAAATTGATACAATTTGTACGCGTTGCGAAGATTATTGTGGTAGAGGATTCATTTCATGGCACACCTTAACCTTTAGAATGTATTAAACCATGGAATAACAAATACTTCGAGGGTCAACTCAGTCTATGTCTTAAATCTATCTTTATAGTTAGCCTCTCTCTTATTGTCTTATCATATTTCCAAAGGTACGTGAATCGCACACTAAGAAGCTTTTTCCCGTATTGCAAAAAGGATCCGGAACTCTAGGAACCATCGAAAACTGATGCAAGGGTAGGAAAGAGGGCAAGCTAAGCTTAAATTTGGGGCGGAATACGAAGAACTTGGTTGCGATTAAGTTGAAAAAACTGGGTGATTTTCTCTCCCTTTGCTTTCTTCTTTTCTCTTCGTTTTTCTTTTTTGTCAGCTTTTGACAGATGGGCACCGCACACATTCAGGCGGGAGAACATTTATCACTAATGCTACGCGAGGGTTGCGCCTCTTCTGCAGGGCAAAGATGGCGACCGCAGTCCGTGAGAAAGCGTAGCCGGTTCACGATTAGGAGTATAACGAGTCTCCCCGGAATTTTCTTGAAATTCAAATGCGATCTTTCCCTGCGCCCCGCGCCGCCTCCTTATACTTTTCCCCGTTTGCGCTCAAGGGATCTGTTTCTTTTTTCCCCTCGCTTTATACTACATACCTACGTATACCTACGGCAGTAACGATCAAACTTTGCGGCAATGTCCAACCGTGTTGGTACTTGGTACTTGGTATAAGTGAAGAAAAAAATCGCATCAGCACTTCTTTGGTGATTTCCTTCTCCGAATCGTCATTTGTTTTTCGAAATAATTCCTCCAACGTTTCGTTTTCTCCCTCGACGTTTTCCTCTTCCCTCTCATTCTTTCATCTCAATTTTTTTCAACCCTTTTCCCCAGGCAATCCGCCTCTCCAACGGCATTGTTCGCTACGTTTCCAAAAACACAACGCGGGACGAGATGTTTTATACCGACTTTTATCGAGCTGCGCGTCGGGGAATTCGCGTCGTCGAGGCACCGGCGTTTCGCCGGGTCCTGGTCTTGTCCTTGGCCCATATTTTGTCGCGCATTTCGAGCCACGTGCGGATTCATCATGCGCCTGAATTTCCGACATTTTCACATACGCGGTGATAAAATTTGGATTACGCTCCGCTGCATTGAACCCACCGTTTTAAATTTTCAAATTTTGAGTTTCGATTCGTAATCGGTGACCCAAGAAACCCCCCAATACCAAATTTCATCTAAATCCGTTCGATAGATTTGAAGCACCCTTGCAAGGGTTGAATGGAGAATTCCACCCTTTTTGGGGCAGGGCTTAGAGTTGAGATAGAAATTTGACAAAATTTTGGAATCATTTTTAAATTGCGTCAAACCGATTTGGGGGGTGAGCCGGTCGAAATTAAAAACTTACTTTTTCAAGGACCACCCCCTTGTACAATGTAATATACGTATATGGCAGAAAAGTTGCAGGTATCCGTCGCGCGAAACGCGGGACAAGAAAGGAAACCGTAATCGCTTTTCAGGTTAATCAATCATATAATATCTGAGCCAGGGTCGCCGGGATTCTGCGGCATTGCAGGCTTCGATAAAATAAATCGGGAAAAACGGGGGCGGGATAACGGGAGACGTTGAATCGATCCTGCAGGAGGCGAAATGAAAGGGAGGATCACGCCGATCGGGACGATCCTCCCAATATCCCCGCTCTTTTGTTCGCGGATTTATCCCCGCCTGTGTGTGTAAAAAGTTATTAATTTTGTACTTTCATTATTATCTGGTTTTTTCTGGACCTCGGAAGAAACCGGACAGAAAGAAAGAAGCAAAGGGACCTGCATCGACGTACCTGACAACGAAGAACAGAGAGAAAATTTTTTCTTTAATTTTTGGCCTGAAACGTCGGTTTAAATATATTTACGATATGTTTAAAGCGGTCGGAAAGCTTTCCAAAAATTTAGCTTCATTTCATGGTGCACAACACGTTATTCAGCTGCGAAATTCATGCAGCGAAAATTTGGCCATTGGTGCTTCGCCGCAGTTATTTGAGTGATTTATAGGTAGAAGAATCGCATAAAAACGCAGCTGCAGCAGATGAACGATTTTAATTTATTAAATTTCCAAATCGTTCATCCGTACGGAGTTTATTTTATTTTATTTTATTTATTTTTTTTTTTTTTGCAGAGTGTCGATAAATTTTTAACGTATAACATAATAGCTGACCGATTCGTTATCGGTGTATATCATACGTATATATAAATGCGAGAGAAATATCGAATGAAAAAGTGAAATAACACCGAGCCAAAAATATGGGGTGATATAAAAAAAAAAGAAGTAACTATAGATGACAAAAAGCATCCGATCGTAGAGCGTTGCGAATATAATCCGCGGCACGTTTGAGCTCCAATGTTTTTCCGATTGAAAAACGCGTTTGGTGAGCGATGACGTGCGAGTTTGAAATATTTACCACAATTTTATTCGCAAGGTGGAAAAGGCTGTAAAGTGAGCCGCTAGCCGCAAGCAGAACCGAGTGAAATGGATTTAGCGTAACTCAAATCGTGGCATTGTTGTTTCGGCTTTGCTTTCACGGCACGTCGCAAACCCGATGAAATATTAATGGTCGTAGTTCAGAGCTCACGCCAGCTGACATTTGTTAGCCTCCTCGAATCTTTAATTCTTGAACAGCCGTGAACATTACGAGCTGACGATATCAAGCACGATAGGAAGCAACCCCTTTATTCGAACCCCCCTGATCCTGTCGAAAAAACGGGGGTGAGTTGAAGGATTCATCAAACGTACAGTCCAGTCAAAGAGCTGTAAAGACAGAGATGTGATGATACGAAGGTTCGAAAGCGCAACTGGAGGTAGTAGAATTGAATTTACGTGAAACGATGTCGTTTGACATAGAAAAAATGTTTCGAAAACCGTGAATTTCGGCGACAATGTCACGGTTATCGATGAATTTGAATTTGAATCAGATTTTAAAGAATGGTGGAGTATTTTTTATCGAGACATTGGTAAAGTATTCATTTCTTGTGACAATTTCGCTAATCGTGTTGTTGTGATCAATTGAAAAGTCTAACTAATTTATCAATTCTTTTACAGTTGTGGCTTATTATTAATTATTATTTTCGAATGAAAGTGATTTAAATGCAAAACTGAAATTTGTCTAGTTGTTATTTACAATAAACATTTGAGAAAATAGGTAATTTTTCTTAAAATCGGATATATCGTTCTGGTTTCTACAAAAACAAACTCTATCTAATAAAACTATGTTTCCTATTTATTAGCTGCGTAGAATGAATCGAAATTTGACATCTAGAATCCAGACTGAAAATCCGTGTTGACCGTTGTAATTATACGATCGTACCTAAAATATAATTGTTTGTTATTTAAAAAATTTTCCATCCCAACGGAATATTGTTCAAACTAAATTCAACTCGACGAACTTCAGTTGCACTTTAAAACCTTCGTCACATCACGTTTCCGTCTTTAGCGCTCTTTCACCGAACTATACATCCGGCCCAGTCTTATTATGGGCGAAAAGCTTTTTCGCGCCCTTCGACCCCGAATTCACTCTCGACGCGGCTGCAGGCTTCGGTTGAAATTGAAAACAGGCACATTATACCCTGTACGAGTATCGTATACTTGAAATTGTAATATCGTGCGGCGAGGTGAGCTGCGAGCTTCGCTTCGACGGCGGCGGCTTATAAAGATCGCCGACGAGACGCCGTCGCGTTTCAAATATACATATAATACCAAATTTATCGACTCAGATTAGAGACCGACCAAGTAATCGCGGGATGCCGTGTATTTTTATGCTAATTCGGTGCATATTTATTACGCGATACGGTATAAACCGTCTGCCTTATACCCACCTGTACCTGGCTTAAAGTCACGCTCGGAACCTTGAACCTTCTATTTAAGCAGGACATTTCACCCCGAGGTAGGAACAAGGATTTCCTCGAGCTTTTTTGTATCGATACGCAAGGAGAAAGGATTTCTCCTCCAAGCTGATCGAGAGAGGGAAGAATTTTTTGTTAATTTTTTTTGATAACGAATACTAGATTTACGTAAAAACAACGAAAAATATTTTCTTACCCGCCGTAGTCTGCGGAATTAAGCCCGTGTTATTTTTTATTTTGTTTTTTTCTTCTTCTACGGTTTGTGAGAAACCAGGTAAATTCTCGAGGTGTAACTCTTGCGAAATTCTTCGCGTTTCTCAGATAAATTCTCCCATTTTTCCTTCTCTTCTTCATGCCGTAGAAATTTTTTACCAGCTAAACTTGCTCGCCCGAGTTTCACTGCAGCCAACCGCGTAGTTTCCTCCGATTTATATGCGGCAAAGTGGCCTCCGAGCGACCTGCAGGAGCATTTGGAATTTGCATACGGTGACGGTTCTGGTACAATAATAAACCTGCATTGTTATATATTTCCGGGAATGCAGCGAAGCTCGTACCTGCTGCCTGACACCGGGAACTTGGAGACTTTGGCGAAATTGCGGGCTTGCGAAATTGCTTTTCAAAGTCGCGACGAAGCGACGCGTGCTTCGGTGATAATAAAAATTGAAATTCGAAACTTGGGAGCGACTTTAATTGGCAATCTGCAACGCGTTTCATCCACATTTTATTCACGCGATTCGAAAGCACGGCTGGATCATCGGTTCATTTACTTAATTGCGTGTAATCCGAGGAGAAAGAACCGGTTGAATTTTCTCCCCCTTCCGAACGGTTAATTAATTGATCCGAATCCGGTAAGACAATAGTCATCGACGTTGCAAACTGCACTCCGTAGCATACGGCATGTATGTTAGGGCGATTCATTTTTTAACTTTCTATTTTTAAAGTGCCAGTTAGGTGTGCACGTGAAAATAAATGAAAGATATTAAAATGATCGATAGCATCCTCTAAATATTTTCCTACCTCCTCCGGGTTTTACAACAATTTTTTTTTTTTTTTTTTCTGTACAAATTTCTCGAATGGCACCTTAAAAAAAAAGTAGAAAAATAAACCATCCTAATGTATATGCATTGAGTGGTACGGGAAACCGTTCCGCTGCAATGCGAAACATTCGTTCGATCCAATTTCAAACTGGGCGGATACGCTACGGAGAGAGACGAAGAGAGAGAGCGAGAGAGAGAGAGAGAGAGAGAGAGAGAGAGAGAGAGAGAGAGAGAGAGAGAGAGAGAGAGAGAGAGAGAGAGAGAGAGAGAGAGAGAGAGAGAGAGAGAAGGAAACGTCCAGAGGGAAAGAGGGAGAATTATAGCGACGTCCCCTGTTCGACTGTAATTAAATTTGCTTAAATTTGCCACTGCCGTGTTTCAACCCTTTGTTCTACAACACCGTGGGTACTTTTCCGGTTCATCATGGTCGAGTTTTATCGGCAGCTCTGAGTATCGCTTGTACGCGGTTTCAAACAATGTATGCGCGATCATTTCGGGAGAAAATAAAACCGTTTTTATTTCTGCCGCAGTATTTTTTTTTTTTTTATTCGCAAGATCGTTATGATAATATTATCTTTCTTACTCTCGTCAGTCGAATCATATACATTTCTCCGATTTTATTTCTATCACAATACGTTATGGTAGACTAAAAACTAAGCGACACGTATTTTTGTTTTCATCTGCCATTAAACACTTAAGGGGATGTAAACCACCCTCCAACGTAAGGAATATCCAGGGCTGATTTGGCAGTTTCATCCGCAAGAACATAATATTTTTCTTAACCAATCCAACTGGAAAGGTTTTCTCACAACGAGAAATGAGAAATGTAATTTTCTGAATTAAAAAAACAAAAAAAAAAAAAAAAACAAAAACAGCTCACGTCTTACTTCGGAGGATGGTTTCACCCCCTTAAAGTCTTTAATGGCGGATGAAAAGAACAAACACGCGTGGCTTAGTTTTTAGTCTACTGTACCATATTACAAAGATCGAGCCGGGATACCTTCGTCGTTAGCCGGTAAGAACCGACTACAGCGTCCTCTTAACAGGTGTGCAACAGCCCGGTGTTCCTGCGGGGTCCGGCAATAATGGCGAATGGCGAAGTTACGGCGAAACGAGGAGAGGTCCTCTTCATCCTCGGCACCGGGCACCGCTGTATCGACCCATTCCGTTCCGTCCCGTTTCGTCCCGAGCAGCCGAACGACCGACAAAACGACCCTTGACATTTTCCCGTTGGTGCACCAGGATCCAGCTTCCGTCTACACAGGCTCACCGGGAGACTCGAGTCGACTCGACTCGATTCGACTCGTTTAAACGCGGGCTGATTGCCGTTTCGCCAACACCTCCGCGGGCTGCATTCCCTCCCTTTCCTCCCTTTCCTCCCTTTCCTTCCTTTCCTCCTTGCTGCCGCTGTATGCAGCTGATGCGAAAACCCCCGAGCGCCTCGCAACTAGGGGGTGAGAATTGCACGAGCTGTGGGAGTGAAGAAGAGAAGAAGGGGGAAAAAAGAGAACTCGAACCAGAACCGTTTGCTGCGTCGTTAAACATGAGACTTTTTCTTTTCTACGTTCCTGCCGAATTTCCTACCGCTCGGTGATTTAGGGATGAATGTTTCGCTTGGATCTCCACTCTCCGTTCTCCTCTCTCTCTCTCTCTCTCTTTCTCTTTCTTCTTTACGTATTCATACTTTCGATGTCATTTAGTTTCACCTCTTTTTATTTCCTGTTACTGCTTTACTCGTGTTTCTGCTTTTTGTCCAACATTGCCATGGGTATAATAAAAATCTCTCTTTCTCTTCGAATCGAGAATTAGGAAACAAGATTTAACAGTTTACAACATCTACGTAATGTTATTTACGACGTTACTACGGTGAACTGGAGAAACGGAAACGAATCTAGATAAATTTGAATACTATGAGACAAGGTATAATCGGTAACTCGAGAAAAAAATTCAAAATTGATGTCAGATCGATGCTCGCGTGTATTGTTGACGTTTTTTCGTTCGATGACGAACCAAATGATACTTCAAAAGTCTGCTTATCGGTGAGCCGCTATTTTAATCGCTTGATGTACGCATAGATTTTATAACCAGTTTTTCTCGATCACTAGATTTTAAATCACACCGTGGATATCATTCATCTTTCAGTCATTCTTCGTCCAGCGCCTTTTACGATCAGAGCATAATACAGATTTTTCAAGTTTCCTCATTAATCCACGTTTGCGGATTTCACACGTACACCGAAAAGACGTAAAATATTTAGAGATCAGTTACGAAATGCTTGCAAATACGTGCAGAAGGATCATTTCATTCGCATTCAACGATGCAACGCCGCGGGAATCCGCAGGCATTAAAGTTGCGTCATGCGCGTCGCGACGTTCCAATTTCCATATGCAAAATCACTGCATGCTGAAGTTAGCCACCGGTTTAAGCCACGATTCGTGGCCAAGTCCAGGGGCGAAACGACCCTCGAGACTCCTGGAGTTAATTTTTAATACCGCGTGTCTACCAGAGCGCTGGCTATTTTCACGCAATTTGAATCTGCGACTAAAGTCTCACCGCAAGTGAGTCTGGTCGAGAATATTGAATACCTTATAAGATAAAAATCGGTGAAGAATCAACTACAATAAAGGCGATGAGAGAATTGAATTCGAATAATAATAATAATAATGTCACCTTGAATTCAGGCTTCACGCCATTCGATACTTTGTACTGGAGAAATTAAAAACCCAAGAAATGTATCGCGTGTTTATTCTCTCTCGTCGAAAAACGTATCCATCTCTCGTGATTTCGAAATAGCTGTCCGTTCTCGAGATGGAGGAAGGTAAAAATAAATTTTCACAACTTTCTCAGCTGCCTTCGTAGCCGCGGCGGATTCGGGCTTCAATTTTTTATCAGAAATTTATGAAGATAGCTTTCTACGAGCTCGAGCAACCCTCGTCGCAACGAGCGACGTAGAAATCGATCGAAGGTGCGTGCCGACGCTGGATTCGATGCTGGATTTCGGGATTTCTCTCGCGCATTTTGTTTATATGTTACATACCTACACGGTTGTTACATATTATATACAGGCGGGCCTACGATAAATCTTAGAACGAGTCAGCGACAAACCTCGCGGCAAAATTCGTTCCGTATAAAGCTTCGACGCGCTAATCGCTTGTTTTCCACCAAACAATATATTGTTATAAACGTCAGAAACGTGTGCTGAAACGTGTTATCGCCACCAGACCAGACTCTCGTATAGTAACGGGCATAACGTTTCCGTTGAGAAGACCCTTGGGATTCTCAAAATTCAATTTTATTCCATCCTTTCATCGGGTTGGAATCTCGCAACAAACGTCTTTCGCATCCGTTTCGACGATTTTCAACGACAATACCAGGAAAACCGGAAATGGTTTCAGGAGAAACCTTCTTATAACAGTCCCCAGCGTTTCTTCACTTTCTACTAAATTCTCCCTACGTAACGCAACGTCCGATTGTTTTCTACTACCCCAAACGTATATTTATATTGGTCTTTGAGATGCTTGTGTGTATAAACTTGACTTATGATGATTCATTAATCGTTTGCAGACGTGCCGAGAGACGAACCCTTGCAGCCGAGACAAGCAGCGGCGAGATTTATGCATAACACAAGCTCGGTAAGTCCCAAGTTTCTCTTTGAGGCGGTTTATAGCTCTAGCAGCTCGGCGCTGATTTGAATTGTTTTCCCCCAAGTTGTTTGGAAAAATTTTGCAACACGAAAATATGGAATATTTTCTCCTATGTACTTTGTATTTTATATATTATAACAATTATTCTAGAACCACGGTGCGTTGTAATTAATGCAAACGAAGAATTGTATGGCGTGAAAAAAAATGAATTTTTATTTCTCGCGCGATAGATAAGCAGCAATGCGAACTTACATTACTTCGTGCAGAAATTTTTGGGGCAAGAGAATTCGGCTCATTTTGTTTTAAATTTGAAGGATACCTACATAAGTTCTTCTTGTTTTTTCCCCCTTATATTATCACCGTCCTTTTTCATCTTCATCTTCTTCTCCTATACTTTCCGCGCATTAATCTTAACTTTCGGTGCTGTGAAAGATATAAATATCGCTGGCTTGGTGTAATATTAAACGTTTGATACCGTGGGGTTGTTTCTTTCTTGTCGTTTATTTTTCCCCCATTTTTCGTCTTGTTCCCTTCCCAATGTCTTAACGTAAGCAGCGCTGATTTGAATGAAGTGAAAATTGGGAAACGAGACGTTTGAAAATATCCCCGCACCGTTACGCGTTACGAGTAACGTTACAATCGCCTGTCTCGTAATCGAAGTCGATTATTAAGGTTATACGAGACGCTGGAAGATGATTAGAGATATTTTAATCACGGAAACAGGAGGATCCGAGCCGCGGCTTAACGTAACAACTCTACACGGTATACATATAATAATTATCCAATCAGCTTACATATTTCGCCCGATGATTATTATTGGACCAATTGATCAGCCGAGACTCGTGAAGAAACAGGTGCCTCTGCACGTGCGTAATTCGATTTTGAAAAAAATCTACGGATAACGAGTTGATTTGAGACGTAACGCCGTAATTCGGGTTATCGTATAATTGCGAAGGGATGATACATTTCGAGGATATAAACGGGGAATCGGTGAGGGATTTTTTACGGCCGAAGCACTGCGACGACGAGCTTGATCCTCATCTCGCCTTTCAACTTTATTGCCTGTCTGTACATAAAACGATCAATTCCCGTATAACCGATATCCAACGCTGTGGCGTATCGAATCTCACGTACGCGGCCCACCTAGGCACGCATCTATCTTTGCACGTGTCTGTGATTGTGTGTCCGTGTCGGACACACGGACAGTTTACTGCAGCATGGATTTTACGGGTGAGATGTTACGGCTGGTGGGGTATCGCCAGTTCGTTGCTGCCAAGGGCGAAGGCTAGGTCAGGGAAAAACAGGGTGAAACACGCCCTCCGAGCCGGCATACTGATACAGCAATTTCCGGCGATTCCTGCATCCCAGTTTCGTATCGCCTGGTTGTCATCGTAAAGCTCTCTTCTATGTCCGTAGAGCTGCAGAAGGAAAACGGCAGGCAAATGAACAAAATCGACCCGCGAAAAAACGTCGGCAATTCGGGGGGGGGGGGGGGGGGGGGGGGGGGAATTGTTATGATAAATTCGCTTGGAATTCTTGGGAATTTCGTGAATATTGGCAATTAACAAAGTTGGATCACTGCGAACTCCAGCAACGTTTCGTTAAAACTCTAGAAGAGCGAGACTCGGCTTCGATTTATACTCATCTCCCACAATTTCCATTCTCTCGTTTTGCTAATTGAGCCTTAACGGTGAAGTTGGGATCCTTAAACCGGCACCTCGGAAGTTGTTTTCGGAAGCTGGAAGAGCTACTCTCGATGCCGCCGAGTGTGTCGCTGCAGGTGCGCAAAACGGCGGCACAGAGACCCACCGACCCGGTCCGTAGCTTCGCCTCGTAATATTGATCCCGGAATATACACGTGCGAAATTTGCTGGAATCCTGTACACCATCCTCGCTCTCATCTCGTCCGCGACGAATTTCAGTAGAATAGCAAGGCACGTTCAGGGCACAGATTCCGTTACCGCCATCTTATCGACACTCAAGCCAAGACACGAACCATCTTCCAGAGAGTTCGGCGGTGGACGACGGATAAAGAAAAGTTCGTCGCAAAGTTTTACACGCCATGGAGTTAATTACGTCTTAATCGCGTACACTGTGACATTCCGCTGTAAACGGAGATGCGAATAAACAGAGACCTCGGCCCTTGAGCCGCGGATACCCGTCCGGTTCTCCATTCGCTCAGGCATTCACTCGGCAGCTGAATAATTTCAGGCAAAGGGAAAGCGCCCTTTTCTTGCGAGGCTCTCTCGCCTTTATCTCGGCATCGCTTCCACGAAATTACCCCGACACTTGAGGACCAATTATCTCCGCGCCGTTGTCAATGGTGCGGCTGCGGAGCCTCTGCCTATCGGCGAATGCTTTTCCCCAAATTACTCGTATCTGATCAACCGATCCAATCTGAATCTCGCTCTTCTTTACCGATTGAGTTCTCATCGCGGTACGAGTTGGGTATAACCTTAAAAAACCACGCTTTCCATTTTCTCAAATTACTTCACCCCTACCCAGAGCCTTCAGCTCCGTCTTTCTTTGTTTTCTTCGCTTTAGCCACAAAAATACGCCCAATCAATAGTTCAGAACGCGAGCTGCAGGCTCCGCTCGGTGAAAGGTTCGATCCCCGTCTTCCAAAACCCCCTCACAAAAATATCTCGGTGTTATGATAGAATGGCGCGGAAATTTGGAGGGGGAAAAATAACACACTTATAGCTTCATCCATCCTCCTGGTCGGATCAAGGATATTGTCGAATTGCTTGTAAACGACGTGCTTGCAAAGGCCTCGGCGCCGCGCTTTTTTCCGCACATGGAACCCCATCCAATTTTTGACGGTACTTTTTGACTCGCGCTTTAATCCTGTGATAGGCAAATACACAATATCATCTGGATTTGTGTGCCACAATAAAAGATCGTTATTTCATTCGGGGATGGCAGCAGCTGTTTTATCGCTCTGCACCCTCCGCATGAAAATTGCTGGATCGCCTCGATTTTTCACCATGAATACAGAAAAAGAAATCCGAAAAATGACATAAGGACGAGGATTCTGTGTGGCAATACGTCGCTATGGCAACACCCTGCAAGGTTGTTTCATTGTTGCCGAATTTGCATCATTGTGTCTCGATTTGCGAGGGAAATTGTTCTGTTTCAAGAAAAATCTCCAATGATAATTCCTTTCCTTTCGTTCCTTGTACTGGAATTTCAGTGACGCTTATACAAGCGATTTACGTGTCATTAAAATCACTCGTACGATTTCCCCTCATTACGTATCGCTCAGACAATTCGATTCGGCTGAAATTTTTTTTTTTCCCACCCTTGTTTCGCGGGAAAGGCTACAAAGTAGAGAAAGCAACTGTTATCATCGATTGTCACGTACAAACACTGCGATCGAAACAATTTGCAGGAAGTGACCACGTTTGAAAAGGGTTATTATCGGTAACGAATAACTTGTGTACGAAAATGTAAGTTGGCAACCCTCCAATTAGTATTTTTCCCGGATTTTCTTACATTCAATACATAGGCTTAACCCTAAAAAATTACTCGTCCGTTGTCCGGCCCACTAGTGGAAATGAAAGTGGTGTAAAAATTCGCCCGGGGATAAATTCGAGGCTGGACTCTTTTTTTCTGTGTTTCGATCTTACCTTGCGAACTTACATCGAGCCAAGAATCTTGTAGTTGTAGCTAAGGCACATTTCAGGAAAGTATGTGTATTGGATTATTTGGACCTTATTACGGTCAGAGAGAGCCACCGAAGCGTATACCTAACCTTACATTATTATATCGATCAAAATTTTTCTGCCCCTTCTGCAGTATATATGATACTTGTACACCGTCCTAAATCTGATTTTCTTTTTTAATTAGCGTTTATGTCAACATCATTCGTTACTTTTCCCAAACTTCAGCCCCAGGAGTTAAGGAAAAAGTCATTAACACAGTTTCGCAACGGGGCTGAAAAAAAGTAAATCAAAAAGCTTAATTAACAGCTCGCCTTAGATTCGGAAATTTATGGGCGAACCTGCAAGAGAAAAGAAATTCCTCTTTCTTCTTCACCGTTTGATAATAATATTGCATTATTTTGATGAATTTGCATTATTTTCTGTGTTTCTCGTAATTTTTTTTTCCACCTTGCCTTTTTCATCGCGATTGAACTCGCCTGATAATCGCCGACGGCGGGCGGAAGTCCGACAGCTGTTTTATTTGCGGCATTTCCATTCGGCGAATAACGATCTGCCTACGTTGACCGTCAGTCGCTCGAAACGAGAGGGGTTGCCCGCCCACAACCGGAAGTCATTAATTTTTTTTTTCTGTCGCCCTATCTTTACCTAATAAAATAACGTGCACGCCCGTCTGCGCGTAAAGGTCTCAACTGTCAAGCCACGAAAACGGCTTCGACTGCATGCAGGTGTGAGTGAATACATAAATTGATAATGCGGCCAACAATAAGTCTTCGGGGTGAAAACAGCTGTGCGGTAATAAACCGACGTCGATACTTACCTCTTAATTTCTTTCAGCCATTCCACACGTTGTTCGATTCCGATTTTACCCACCTTTAATTCAGCCCCGTCACATAATCATTTTCTAATAAATCATACATTTCACCTAAATTTTCTCTGCTTTTGGACACGCAGATTGTTAATTTCAGTTTCAACGAGCCATGGTCCAGAGACGGTTTATAATAAATTGCAATAATAAAGTAGGTTTATAACATAAATTACTTTATACGTAGCATTTCGTTTAACCTAATCAATAATTGTCTACATCCATAAAATCGTTTGTATTGATTGACATTATTAATCATTGCTTATTATCAAAATTTCATTCTTTCTTTTCCCTGCTTAGATTTTTGCAACTTTGTATATTTTCCCGTCGTACTCTTTCTTCTCTTTTTCTTTTCCATATGATTTCTCACATTCTGGTCATTGCACTTCGTCCCTTTAACTTTTGTCCTTTCGTGTCCTCACAATTTTTTAATACATGCCGTAGCGTTTCCTCTTCTTTTTCGCATACTCAACAGATTCTGTTTCTTCCTGAGAGACAATTTATACGAATAACTTGGTATTCATATAACTCGATGACGTTATTACTCCTTCACAATTTCTTTTTCTTCTTCACCTTCGTTGAAGTAGCAAATTTTCAGGACCAGAGTAATTATTCATTTGGAAATATAATCGAGACAGATTTCCGAGTTACGTTATCGTTACGAGGTATTACTGCAAAGGCTGAACGCCAGCGTCACGCGGTTATAATACGAGAAATGTCTTGCAATTTGGAAACGTAGGCAAAATATTAACGTCGGCAGGTACGTGTTTCTCATTTCGGTACGACGAAGTCGCCCGTCTCTTTCAGAAGGTGGAAGTACGCGCCGTTAACAAGATTGTCATTCCGGTTCCCCTCGTCCTCGTACCTCGCGCTCCATTTCACTCGTTCGCCCTTCGCCCTTCGCCCTTCTCTCGAATCGTCGCCCACCGTTAACCCCGTCATACTTCATAACCGTAACCCTGCAGGCTGCGATACCGTGCCCCAGTTTGTCCACAGGTCTAACGGAAAATAACTAGCTGTAATTATACTATCCGGAGGAAATTTCCCCCGGCATTGTATAATTACAGGTACCTACACCCAGCTACCGTTCAACTCCGTTGTGAATGTCTCGCGTTGTCTTCCTACAGACTTGGTATCAATTAATTCCCACGTCACCAGATCCGAGCACCAATGGAACTTCGCGAAATTTCATTAGGGTACTTGACTAATTTTGTCCTACGAACTCGATAACACGTTTACAGGGTATAATACCCGCGATTCAACCAATAAACTCAATTCTCTCTACCTCAAAGAAAGTCTCACACTATCCACAAAAGAATTCTGCGTGCATTTCTTACGGATGGGCAAATTTCCCAATACCTGTATAAAATTCATAGCTAAGTTTTCCAGGCAGATTGCTTTGCTTCCACCAATAAGAATCCCCTTGCTCTTTAATAAGCCTCGATCAGTTTACCGGGAAATTCGTACGGCACGGTATCGGGTGATCATTTGCATATTCCACCTAGCCGCTAACTTTGCTTTTTAAACGTTAAAAATACCTCCGCTACGTGATTCCCCGGGTAATTTTGCATATTCAAATTTCTTCGGAATTATTTTCGCTGAGCCGACAGTGTACCCCGTGAATACGTATAGCGTCACTCGGTGCTGCCTCGGTAAATTTTTACCATTGTGTATATATGCGGGAGGTGGAAAAAGAAAAGAAAAGAAAATAAACAAAACCTGGAGCTTGGTGAAACACTTTTTATATTCATTCGGTTTTTTCCATCTACCCAAACACTTTTTCGTTCCGACTCATCAACAGGATTGCTGAAATTCGTGGGGGAAAAGAGAAAGTTTTGCTGCTCGGTATACTATGCTGTTACGATTTTATAATTCGATTGCACGCGAAAAACAAAACTCATCGAAGCGTAAACTTGATCCGGAGCTTTTGCACAAAGTTAATTAGCTCCTCGAATCCGTCGAAAGGTAATTGGAATTTTTCGGAGGGTCATTCGAGCGGCGATCACCTCCAAGATAAAGACCGCGGTGGAAAGAGCGAGTCCCAGAAATAGCAGGATGAAAACACCCTCGTAGTGTTTGAGTATCAAAACCGCGCTCCGCGCTTCCTCTTCGCCCATCCTCGTCTCCGTCAAGACATCCTGGAGCCATTTTCTGTAGAGTCCAGCTTCCACCAGGCTCTGTATGTGCAGGTTGAATTTCTCGAGGTACGGAAACCCCTCCTTGGCGACGTATACGTCCCAATGTAGGCTGAGACGCTCCTTGGCCTTGTGGATGGCCAGCGCCCCGTGTCTGTTCCTCCGCACCTTGCTCAGCAATACGCCAACGTACTCGTCGACGCCGCAGGAGACGTTGGAGTACTCGATAAGCTGCTGGATGCAGTCGTTCATCTTCAAAAACTCTATCGTCCGCTTGGCCAGGCTTCTGAAGACGGGAACCTCGGAGTTGTTTAGGACCTGGACGATACCCCCGCCCACCAGAAGCGGCAACCCGCTCTCGTCGAGGTCCTCGAGGGTCTCGATGCTGCGGTAGTACCTCGGGATAATCAGCTCTTTCATGAAGTTGACCTGGTACATACAGGCCATCACGTAAGCCCAGACGACGCAGGAGATGCAGAATACTCTGGTCGACAACCGTCGTGGGATCTTTGCGAACGCGTAGTGCAGCAACAGCCTCAGTACCTTGATGAGCTTGTTCTCCTCGCCGGCTAGGGTCAGGCACACCAGCAGCATCACGACCACGCCGGCTTCAGCGGTCCAGACCGCCTTAGAAAAGGGCCGGACCATGCGGACTATCATCGGCATCATCTTCGCCTTAGGAACGAGGACGCAGGAGCCGGTTTGGAGGGTGGGATAGGTGGTCTCGAGGTGTCTTCCCCTCGTCGATTCCATGTTCTGGGCGTTGAACACGATGTCAGACCTGTTCACCAGCACGTCACCCATCATGCCGACATGCTCGCCGTCCGGGAGTCGGACCACGTGGCTGATACCGTAAATGTTAGTCGTCTTCAGGTCCGCGGTAAAGTTCAGCTTCCGTGAAAGTGCCCGCTGGACCTCGATGTCAGCGCCGTTTTTTAGACGGGTGAAGTTCCACAGCACTGCCTTTGGAAAGTGGAAGAATACCGAGACCGGTATCGAGTGGTTGTGCAGATCGGTCAGCTTGTCTGGGAACAAAGGATCGCCGACTCTCAATTTCGCCACGGCACCTCGGCTTCCGGGTGAACTTCCCGGGAGGAAAGGATTGTAGGTGTAGCTTTCCCCGATCCCCAAGACCGAGAGAACCACGTTCAACAAGTCGCGAGACCAGAAATATCCCAGGATTTGAAGCAGCGTTTTATCCCCGAGCACTTCGACGAAGATCATCACTTGAGCTCGGGAATTCCATCGTCTTTCGAATACCCTTTTCACAATTTCGAGGTCAATTCTGCTCGCCGAATCGTAAATCAAGATCAAATTCTGCAGCTTTGTACTCGGCTCGACTGCAGTCTCGCGTTCTTTGACCTTTGACCAGCCGCTGACTGTCAGTACATTCTCGACCGAACAGTCCTTGACGATGAGATCCACCAGCCTGTAGTCTGCGGTCTGAAACACGTTTCCGATCGATAATTGTATTGGTCTGATATATACGAGCGGATGGGAGTACCTACCTTGGAGCCAAGGAAGACGTCGATTTGAATATTCGCGTAATTTCGTCGCTTGAAATTACTCGCCAAATTCTTTGGCTGGTGAAAAAATTCTTCTTCTCCTAACTGGGGGTAAGTATTTTGCTGAAATTCGACGCTGCCTGTCGTCACCTGCACCGCCATCGAGACAAACACGACAAGGCGGACTAGAGATGAAATTGAATTCCGTCGTGACACCTTCCTGCGAAACATTTCAAGGCAGAATGCGAGAAACTGGGTTGCGCGAACACGCTCAGACGTTTCGTACAAACGTGTATAAGTAATTCGCCAAGTAGGACCATTCGGCAAGCCCCAAATTTTCCCGCCACTCCATCATGACCGTCATCATTCTCGACGTAAATACCGACCGGTATCTTCGCAAGACGAAATGCCGCCGTAAATCGTGTGCTGATTTTCATCGCTACTCATCCGTTTACGGTATCGACTTGATTCTTTATCACGGCGGAATGAACCGAAACAATTCTCTGTACCTCAAACCCAATAGATGCTTGGTGCTTATGAGCGGAACGTGTCATCCCGACAAAAGCCCGATCTTCGTACAACGCAAAATCTCCCCTCTGACGGGCGGTATTATCCCTCGGGGACGCCTTGCTGCAAACTCTCAAATGTTACAACATGCGCCGTTGTACTGATCCGATAAGCCTTCTTCCATTCCGCATATCGAGCGCAGCTTCGCTTGTTCTCCGTGTTGGCTGATCAACGGTTATGCACCACCTTTATCGACTCTCATATCCATCGTCAATTTGTCATCTCGGACGTTAACTGCTTCGCGATTCGCCCGTATCTCCAATCGTCCGTAAAGCTCCTACATACTCTACACAAATACCTATGGAAAAGCTTGGATTTTGATGGAGTTGGAATTCATGCGGCAGTTTCAGCATCGGTTGCCACAATCTATGGGGCTATGTTTTTTCACGCTTCCGCGATTGTACTGATGTAATATATGTTTATCACCACGGTTCATATGCCTCCCTCCCGATTCAACCCCTCTTCCGAAGCATGGATGGTGATACTGGACTGGACTCGATTGAAAGAGTCGGTTCTGGGATGAACCTGAAAAGCTTCGCAAGTGCTCGCAGACTTGTTACAATTAATCGGATGTCACAGTACAAGATTTACTTCGGGTGATCGGTGACCTAACTGGCAGAGAAGAGTCCATTTAATCATCCTCTCTGCACTTGCGAGTCTTTCGGTTCTCCATTACCATCTACGCAGTGAAGTTGGGAGCCAAATCGCAACATTTCAATGCCACTTGTATATTCATACTGCGAGCAGTTTTACGACTTTGAGAACGATACAACCAAATGAGGACAATCGTAGAAAACAAGTCAAGTTTGCGCTTTTGTTACTAATTAATTGAGCAATCGCCGATTTTGATGCTGAATATATTTTTTTGAAAATAGTGGCTTGCATAAACACCACTCGGCTTGACTTGAGCTGCTTGAGTTAACGTAGCCACTAAAATTTGTTTTTATTCGATTAAGAGTGGGAATATTTAGTGATTTTTTGTTACCAATTTGTTGCCCTGCTTTTAATTTCGTTTTGTCGGCCATTTTTTTAAAAATCGATATCTTGCCGACTCAACGGTAAATTTGGCACGGCTGTTTTTTTTTTCCCTTTTACGCTTACTTTTGCGCTTGGGTTTGAATGCGCTTTTGCGTTCGCGTTTGCGTTCGCACGGAATAAAATGATGCGCTGGACCAGCAAAATTCTCGAGTTAATGCACTGTAATCAAAGTTTCAGCAAATTCTAGTGTTGAGGCAGCGCAGTTACACTTGCTTTAATTAACGTTTTGCGTTTGCGTTTGCATCTGCGCACGATAATCTGTTGAATCGATGTAGTTAAAAAAAATTAATAAGAGTAGTAGTTTAAAGTAAAAAATTATGAAGATACCCAAAAAAAAGAAGATTTCGTAGCACGATAAAGAATGTCGCGAAGAATGTTGTGTGCAAATTTGAGACAGATAACTTGAAAACTTCTCTTTCGAGAATGTCCATCGTTTTCAAGAACCACGTATAGAAAAAACCGTTGAAAGAAAAGTCTAAAAATGTGTTTTCTGTTCTTTACGAGTGAGTGCTTTGATTAGACATAAAAAAATCAGACCGATTGGCGTAGTTTGACGATCGAAAAAAAGAAAAATCGCGAAAATCAGCTATCTTACGACCCGTTACACTAGGATGATCCCTTAAGCTGTAAAAAAAGCACTAAATTACCGTCCATGCTTTTTGCGATTGTGTTCATTTGATCGTGTCGAGAAAAAGCAGGGAGTCAGAAGTGGCGTAATCCCGCAGCAGTTTGGAACGGAAGTGACGGGTGACCCGGAGCCGCGGCGCGCTGGGTGACAATCGGTGTGCCAACTTCCCCGACATTCTCGCTGCACTTGCAGGGTAGGATGGGGTAGGACAGGGCTTCCGTGACCCAGATTCCAACGTTTGGCCGAGTCCCTCCGAGCAGAGGGCACTTCCATTCGCTATCGCGGACCACTACATCGGAATAATGGAGCCTTGATGATTCTTTGACCCAAATGCATGCATGCTTTCCCGAGTAGCGGGGCTGCAAGTGGTCCGCTCTGCTGGAGTGGCTGGGTGTCCGCCCCCAACAACCCTCACCAACTAGCGGAACTTCCCACGTTTTATTATCTAGGCGTTGGAAGCCAAGGGGACGACGAGCGTTCGCAGACTTGGCTATGGACGCGACCAACCGTCGTTCTTCTTCCTTGCGGAAGGCTCTGCTTCTCATTAATTTACTTTTCATCAGCCCGCGAGACGGGCCCAGCAACGAGGAACGACCGGGAAGCTCGGTTCGGATGACGAGTTGGATAACTGGCTTGATCCCGCGAGGCGTAATGGTGTTTTCTACTCCCCATCCGGCTCAAGTTTGCCAAAGTCTTATCGAGGGCTTTGCCAGGATCTTGGAAACTCCCTGCCTCCGGGAGGTCAGCGTTGTAAGAGCATTATCCGAGCGAGCCGAGTGAAATCTAGGCGTGTATTATATACGTATACAACGAATGACTCGGATGGCGAGAGAATTTCCTCCTAAGGTTTAAGCTCTCCTTCAACCCCTTCGAACATCCACCAGCTCCGTCGCGATTATCAGATAATCGATTTCAAGGTCGTTTCAACGCCGCCGGATTTTCGGCTAGTAAATTAATTCCAACCCGTGGGCTAATCCGAGGGGTGTACAACTCGCTTGATCGCTTATCTGCGAAGAAGGCTTAACGCGTGTTTCGTCCTACGCCTCTCAAATCTTCAAGACTTTTCAGAGGCTCTCTGAAAGTTGAATAACTTTTCCCATATCTCGGGGGTGGAATTTTGAGGGATGAAAACAAAGTCGAGGTGACGGGTGAAAGGAGAACAGAAAAATTCAACCGCTTCAGGACCCGTGAATCCAAACCAAAAACATTCGGTTGTCCACCCTTTCATGTATTCTTCCTATATCTTGATGTTCTGCTCTTTCGTCTCTCTCTCTCTCTCTCTCTCGCTCTCTCTTTCTCCCTCTCAATCCGTCCGCAAAAAAACAAATAAACTTCCGCATCGGAGATAGAAAGAGAGGGAGAGAGGGGGACGAGAGTAAGTTTCATTAAATTAGGTTGTCCGCCGGAGAGCTTGATTCGATTAGTTCTCTCGTCCATTTCAAAGAGGCTAACGTCGTTCCTCGCCGTTTCGTCGGCTGCGGTGCCTTATACCTAACTTGGCTTTTCTTTACAAAGCGTCGACGCGAAGAAACTTTCATCCTCGCAGTGGGAGTCGCGAAATCAAGCTTAATGGTGAAATTTGCAATCCGATTAAAGGAGAATCCATTTGAACGCTGTCTGCAAGAACGAAGAGGTACCGACTAGATATCGATTCGTATCGCTGACGGCTGAAGCGGTACAACTCTGTAGACCTTTCAACCCTTACATTTCCACCTAAAATGACTGCCGATAGTCTCAGTCTGTATTAGACATTGATGAGTTCCTCCGCGGCTTGACCACAACAGAAATTTGTCCAATTGTAACTGTGGGAAGTCAAACGTTGAAGAAGATGATTCAAAGACTGAGTCATTGGCCTCGCTAATTGGAAGATCGAAGACAGCTCGAAACGTGGGACGACGGATTTTTCGCTTTTCATTTGTTCGCGCATTAAAAATGGCGCCTATTCAATGACGGATAGCAGGCATATCGATTCGACAATAACAACCAAGAGGAAAAGTTGGCAATCGTTCGAGCGCGTTTATTTATTAAGCAACCGCCTCTTGTCGTTACGTTGCAGGGTTGAAATACCTGTCGCCGCACGCCTTTAGAACGTAGAACAGCACCAAGGAGAAGTGGAGTTATTTTGGCAAACAGCAGACAACCGGCCGTGACTCTACTCGGTGATTGATGATCTTCTCTCGGACGGATTTTCGACCGTTGTTTAAACAAACAGTAATCAACCCCTTAGTCGGTCTGGATTACACGGCTTACCGAGCCGTGACGACGAGCTTAACTTTGAACAACAATCGCCAACCAAAGATGAGATTTATCGACTCATGCACATTTCAAGGTGGTCCTTGTTTAGGGTGTTGACAAATTTTTTTCGCCCCATCCTCCCCAAATCTAAGATAGTCCGCTTTGTCACTGAAGTTTCTTCTCGTTAGAGTTGAGGTAAAAATCTGAAAAAATTAGGCAATTGTTATTGAAGTATTTAAAGTTAATTTGTGGGGGATTCGTCAACACCCTAAACGAGGACCACCCTAATGTACATGCACTCTCGTCGTCTGTGGAATATTTCAATGCAGCGTGAAGTTCGTCGGGTCGAATTGCTTGCAGCTACTAATTTTACGCTCTATCACTTTTTATACACTAGACGGCCGTTGCACAGAAGTATTGACTCTTATTTTCGCGAAGGATTATAAATAGTAGTTGAGCTCGTCGAGTTGGGTGGGTACACATCTACCGTTTGAGATTATTGCCGGTAGAGCGGGTTTTGTTTGAAATCTTCTTCTTGAAAATATTTCAAGTCAGACGCGTTAGCAGGTACGCTTAAAAAGCTCGCTCACGTTGGTATCAGTTGAAATTATAACGGGAAATAAGAAGAAGAGGTATAACACCGCGCTGAATACCTCCGTAAAAAGACGCCTGTGAATATACAAGGCATTCCTCGTCAAATCGACTGCCTCCGATTCACATTCTTATCACGCGCTTCAGCTTTCTTCGAAAAATCGAGCTCCGGGTGAATTTACGATGCTTAAGCATTGACAGCCATCGAAGTTTTCCAATTTTATATTTTTCATACTTCAATTTCGGAATTATGTCTTTGACACAAATTTGTTAATTTCCGTTTGCTCGAAAATTTAGCAATAAATCGGGAATCGAGAAAATTCGGTGGATGAAATGTGAGTGAGTCTTAGGAGATTTAGGTATTCAACTAGCAAGGTGGCACGGAATGCACCATATACAAACGGTTCGCTGAGAAGAATTGCTCTGAAAGAAAAACCTCGCCACTTGCCGAGTAAATCTCCGGTGAAATTTTCGGGTGAAATTTCACCTCGGCAAAATTTTTCAAGATAAAAACAAAGGTAATTGAAAACTTTGAAGTCCCCTTCCAAGGCCTGAAACGTTCTTTTTCCTTTTTCCTTTACCTCTCGATTCTAACGCGAGATCCGCGTGCAATTCACTCCAGTTTTGAACTTCAATTAATTTCCTTGTAATTACAAACCCGGTTGAATCGGCGCTTTTGTCGTGTTTTCATAAGTTGAACGTTATTTTCTTTTATA